>NC_091836.1:46403871-46658991 GCF_037783145.1 Equus przewalskii | reverse complement strand
CTGCTTTTATAGAGAAAAAGGGAGAGTAGGGAGGGGCTGTTCTAAAGACCGCCAGTGTCCAAATAGCCAAATCCCCTTCCAACCTCACCCCTTTACTTTTAATTTCCTAAAGCGAAAATCAAACTTCTGGCAATAAAAAAGTTTAATGGTTATTATTATTAGAAATTAGCCTCAGCAAAAATGCAGCTTCATTGAGATCGCTTGTGGTTCTTTGGCCCTGCCCTTCAGTGTCCATCTGTCAGATGGCCTCCAGGGATCCTTCTGTCCCTGAGCATGGCGGAATTATTGCTGAAGTTCAGGTGTACTTGGGTGGGGTTGTTCAAGTCAGATGATATCAGAAGTGAGCAGGTCCTCAAGGAATTGGGAGAGGAAGTGGTCAGATATGGTATCTGTCCATCCTATAGAGAGAGGATGCCTGTCGTGCAGTGATTCCAACTTGTCAGGATGAATATTCCTCTCCAGTATCCATCAATCAGTGAGATGATTATTTAGATAAAACCCAGTATCCTGATGTCTCATTATAGATGGATTAAATAGGATAACCACAAGTAAGGGGTGGGTCATGACCAGGAAGACTGATTTAACCATCAGCAAGAAAGATTCTCTGCTTATATTGTCCATGGGGTACAAATATTTTCATGTCAGAACCATTTTCTAAAGTTAACTATTCTGAGTACCCAGAAGTCACTTTTCTTCAGAAATGATGGCTTGTTTTTGCTCCCAGTGCTCCTCTTCTGAATCTGACTGAAGTGTTCGAAAGATGCCCACCTAACGCATCGCTGGTGCTGTGCCTAAACTCAATGGGTTCATCTCTTGGTGAGTGTGAAGCCAAAAAGCACAACCAAGGCAGAAGTAGGTGAAGAAACGTTTATTACTTGCACAATCAATGGAGAACACCAGGGATGTCTTCCAAAGCAGTGTCTCCCCATACAAGCGTTTGGGGGGTCCTTTAATTGTTACATCATAGTACAGTTCATGAATATTCAGTTAAGGAAAAGGCCAGAGATCAGGGTTTATTGCCTAACAGTCATGTTTCTTTAAGGTTCATGGGTAGCGTGTGCACATGCTACTACATACATTGCATGATCTAGAAATGGCTGATTGGTTCCTCCCAGAAGAGGAGAATTTAAAATGTTATTGAGATTATAATGGGGACAGTTCATTTCAGTTCACTTAAGAGCAGTTTGAGGCGGCTGGAACCGGCTTCAGCCAGCTTGCTTGTGGGACCCTTCTGTGGTTAGGCTCTTCCTGAAACTTTCCGTCTGCAAACACTCAATAGATAACGTTAGTGTCTATCAGATCCTTGGTTCCGCTTTCTTTGCCTAGTTCCCTGGTCACAGTGTCTGTGCTTCTGTGTGCTATCTGGTAAAACTACGTCAGACTCCAGTTGTCAACGAAAATTAAAATGGAGAGAGACTAATTATCGTATATGGTGAGGTGACTCAGTTCTGCGTGTTTGTAAAGAAGGATCACAGTGCCAGGAGTCCCCTCTGAGAACTACCTTTCAACGCAAGTTTCCCTGCAGAGGAAGAGTTCTGGCGGCGCTCAGCTCACTCAAGTTAAACTCGGAGGCCTGTCACTCAGACACAAGGGGGCGAGTCTCGCGAACTATCCAATCAGAGGCGGCGCCGGGGCAGGTGGGTGGGGCGAAGCTCCAACCACCCGGAAGTTGCTGCTGCTCCGGCCGCGCTGGGGACCGCGTCTCCCCGCCATTGAGGGATGTACGTGGCTCTGTCACCTGTTCTGTCGCGCTGTAACCTGCCCCGACCTCAGGAGTTGCAGGAAGGACGCCAAGGGACCCAGGAAACCTAGAAATGCTGAGAGTTCTGGCGGAGTCAGGGTTTGGGGGAGGCGTGTCTGGCCTAACGTGGACTTCCCTTCCCGCTCCTGCCGTTAACGGTCCCTGATGACTCTGCCGCAGCCTCTGTCCCGCCGTGACCTGCACTGGCCGTGGGGGTCCTAGGAAGGACTCGGGCGACCCAGGAGCCCTAGAAATGGTGAGTGTGCGGCCTCGGGGTGAGGACGCGGGAGGAGGGGCTGGTGGGAAGCGGCGGGGCGGGCCCGGCCTCCCGCGGTTCCCTCCGGGCTCTGCGGCCCCGAGTCCGCGGTGGCGCCGCTCGGCCCTCAGGCCCCTCCGGCCGCAGCGTGGTGGCGGGGCCGGCAGCCGGGCCCCGGGCGTCCTGTGGTGCCTGCGCGCGGCGACTTGGGCTGGAGCGTCTCTGGGCCGCTGTGCGCCCGCAGCCCCGCGTGTCCCAGACGGTGCGGGGCCCGCGGGAGGGTCCGCAAGACAGTCGGGCCTCGGTCTCCGGGGTCCGTGCGCGGAGGGGCTGCGGTCTGTGGGGTCCCCAGGGCCTCCTTTCTACCTGGAGGGCACCCGTTTTCTTCTGAATATTCCATATATTTGGGGAGCAGGGTCTCAAATCCATGACCCTGTCCCCAAGTCCAGGTGTTCCTAGGACTGGCAAAAAATGCTTAAATTTCCATTCTCTCCTCGCATTCCTAAATGCCATCTTCCTGCCTCGGATTCACAGCACTATCATCAACGATTTGTCCTCCTTGGTGGATTTGAAACAGACACAATATTTTAATTATTTTTTCACAGTCAATAAATGGGTGGCTGTTCTTAAAAGATTTATTTCATGTGTATGGATGTTTTCCATGAATGAAAAGTAGCCTATAACCACCTGGAACTACGTTGTGTGAAATCCTCGGGCGTCTCCCCCAGGATCTTTCTGGGCGCAGACATCCCGTGGGAAGTCCTTTGGGTGCAGGTTCCTCTTGAGAAACTTTTCTGGGTGATCTGTCCTGTCAGCACTGTCCCTACCTGAGTTAGTCACCTTTAAAAGATTTATTCACTTCATTTTAGTCTCAATGAAAAAATTTTTTTTTAATCAATACGACTTAAAACACAATATAAAATATTTCCAAAGAGACAAGTTAGAGGTGAATGTCAGAGAAAACACAATATTCCAGTTTTACATTGCCTGTACTAAATTCTTTCCCTTTTTGCCTCCCATGAAGGACAGTAACATTCTGAGGTCTGTTCTTTTATTTTGGGTGAGTTCAAGTGGATTTCCAGGGCTTAGATGTGCAGACGTGAAGTGTTCACATAAGATTAATAGTTTATAAAGCAATTTCGTGTCATGGGAATAATACTATTTTAACATTTTTGTTCTCAGAATGCAATACGTTCTTGAGGGGTTTCTTGTTGAACCAGCAAATTGCCACACAATTTTCTTCCATCATTGCCACGTAAAGACTGGTTTGAGTGTTTTAACTGGATTGTTCAAACACTGGATTTGTGTCATTTGAGGTATCAGTGATGGTCCAAAAAAAACTCCAGTGGGGGCAGAGGCCTGAGGGCACTGGATCTAAGCTAAGGCCCCCTTGAGCCTGCTGAGGGAACGCCTTGCAGGCCCAGTTGTCCTTCCTGGGGAGCCTCCCCTGCAGCTGTCCTACTGCTCACACCCCCATGGAAGGAGCCTTTATCCTGAGAGGAGCTGCAGAGCCCTGGAAAGCTGGGGGTGCATGTGCTCCTGGGGTGGGGAGTGACGCCCTGTCTGAGCTTGTGGTTGTGGTTCCTTAGGCCTGTTTCTAGACATAATTGGAGTTTTGCATCCTGAGTGTAGCCACTCAGAGAGTAATTTGTTTACACTGAGAAAGTCTGTGAGAGTCAGGAGCTCTGTGTCCTGGATTAGGGCCCATTAACCTGGGGGTCCATTTGGGTCAGAACCTTAAACTGAATGCAGCTGAGTTTCCTCACTGTGAGAATGGAGCCTGAGAGAGGGAGCATGTGCACTGTTCCCTGGGGAGAGGAGGTTGTGTGGGGCTCCCAGAGCTCCTTCCTGTGGCTGCTCAGGTGCCCTCCCCTCCTTCTCCAGGGACTGACCCCCTCCAGGGTTCTGTCTCCACCAGGAGAGTCAGGAACACGGGACCTTCTGAGTGTGGCTTTCCTTCTGTCCTGTGGGAAGCAGGCTGCTCGTCTGAGCTGATTCCAGTGTTTGTGTTTCTTCCCTTTGGATTCCTTTATCGATGGACTAGTGCAGCCCTTTGGCTCTAGTTTCTCTTAGCACTTGGGCCCAAAACTGTAAGTTGATGGAGAGATAGATGTGAGGAAAGCTAGAAAATTTTTTCCTTTTTTCATCAGTTTTCCTATGTGCATGTTTCTAGAGAACATAGAAATTTAAAAGGCTAAAATAACTGAAATTCTATTTTAATTGATGTGAGGAAATCTTCTGAAAGCTTATGTAAATCTTTGAAAATCCCACTTATTCCTGTAAATATCCCAGTGTGAGATAGAGGGAAAGGACAAACTAGGATGCCTTTTAGTCCTTTCAGTGAGAAAGACATTTGAAATTTTTATTTAGCATGGTTTACACTTTTGTAACTGTTAGTGTTTAAAAGAATTAAATGTTAGAATGGTTTCCTATGTATAAAAGTTAAAATTACAGAATATAAATTTCTGTTTATTTGAAATAAAACTGTTAAGTAGTAAAGTCTAACTTAAGACTCACTGCCAACATACCCTGGTCCCCTTCAGCGCTGTTACTCAAATCACCCCCAAATATACCGTTTTGATCATTTTTTTAGTCTCCTGTTAGTTTCTTTATATTAATCAATTTAGACTGAATATTTTTCTTACCCACTTTGTCCTTGTAGTGAGCAGTCAGACTCCACATTTTTGGGTGACGGCTCACAGCTTAAGCCTCACCCACCCTCCTCCCCTTGTGCCCCCACCTGGACAAGCTGAGGAGGAAGCCTGGGTGCTCTCTCCTCTAGAGCAGGCAGGAGATTCCCACCACCCCAGCCCCTGCCTGTGTGCAGAGCTCTTGCCCCGGCCCCACCCCCAGGCCCAGTGAAGCCCCAAGCCAGGCTCCCTTCCTTGCTTTCTGAGCCCTGTCAGAGCTGCTTGAGAGGCTGGCCCTGCCCTCCCCTCAGACCTCTGTTATATGAGTCCTAAGCCTTTTCCTACCCTGTGTGTGTGTGTGCGCGCACACACACACAGAGTCTCAACATCAGTCTCAACAAGAAGCCACCCCTCTGCAGGTGACCGTAAGAGTTGGCGCCCTGAGCAGCATGTCCAGACGTGACCCCACCCGTGGGTCTGTCTTCTCTTGCTCTGACTTGCTCCCCGTCTCTGCTGCCTGGTGGCAGCATGCGCTGTGGGCTGCTGCTTGCTGAGAGCTCGTGCTGTGAGCTGTGCTGCCCCGTGTTGCATTGTTGACCCACCAACCTCAGTTCTAGGTTCAGCTGAGCAGAGTTGGCTGTTTGAAGAATGTATAGGCATTTGGGAGCAGGAATATGGGATTGGGGCCTCCTTAAATGAGTCCTGGGTCAGTGTCTTTGTCAGGATTTCTCTGTGTGTTATAGTGAAGCTGTGACAGGAGCTGTGTTGACCTGAAGTACCCCATGGAAGGGAGTGGATAGACAGGGACTATACTCTGTGCAACAGGTGGGTCCATCAGATGGTCAGTCCTGAAAGAACTGTCATTTAAAAGAAAAAGAGAAGAGATGGGGAAAGGCAGACAGTAGGTGGTGGGCTGAGTCCACACTCCTAACACCAGAGGGCTCCCCAGGCCCCTTCAGTACCTCTGCTGCTGCCCCTGCCCCTACTGCCACAAAGACCCTGACCTTCAGAGTTAGAGGGGACACACTCATGGCTCCCCTGTGGCACAAGGGATTAGTTCACACCTGACTTAAGCCCAGGATCTAAAGCCTGTAAAGTAACCGGTTGTCATGGGGGAGGCTCCTAACCCTGATGGTACTGTTTTGAGACTTTTGGGTGGAAAAAAAATTTGTAAATACCAGGGTAGAGAGGCACTCCCTCCCCTGAAGTGTATCCCATGAGGAAGAAAAGAAAACAGGAAAGATCAGGAGGAAGGAAACGATAGATAAAATACTGAAACGAAGGTCTGCAATTTGACCCAATTGGAAATCCAGAATAAACTAAAAGAATTTGCATAACAAAACAGATGGAGGTACACTGCTTGACTTCTGGGCCTCTACAACATAGGTTCTGAATTAATTTTCGTATTTGATGTAATGCACTAATTCAGAAACATTCAGGGAGTTAATCAATACCAGGTGTCAAATTACAGTTATACCTGAGATCCCACTAAATTTAACTCAGGTGCCCCTGATGATCTTAAGGATGTTAAGGAATGTAATATAGAGGACAAACAGGACAAATGTTACTCCTTAACCATCAGAACTATGGTCTTGCCTAAATTCTCCATGGTCATAACACCTATTGTCCTAAAATATCCCATAGTGAGCTGGGAGGCTCTGATCCAATGATTCAAGAACTAAAATTAAATGAAGTCTTTGCCGCTTAAAAATTGGCTTGACAAATTGGGACCCAAGTAACTTACCCCACAAATCAGGTAATTGATATTGTGCGATGTAAGTTACCCAGGGCCTTGGAGGATTGAGAACTGTATAGAAAACCTAGCCAGTAAAGGGTTGATTGTTCCCAGTGCTTCTTTTACAGCCCAATTTGTCCTATTGTTAAACCTGGAAAGAACCACTGACACCTCAGAGTGGTTCACCTCAACTCGAGGCTGTGGCTGCACCACACAGACCCCTGTCCCCAGTCCCCACAGTGTGGAAACTACTGACCACAGCCAATCAGCAATTGATCAATATCCTGCTCTCACAGGTTTGGCTGAGTCTGTTCTGTCCAGTCCTGTGTCCACAGCCTCTCAGCTGCACTTGGCCTTCCCCTCTGAAGGGACATGATGCCCCTTTACTGGGTTATCTTCATGGATCTTCCACAGCTGTGTCATCACTGCCACCCACCCCCCCAACCCGCTCCACCACCCCCCACCCGCTCCACCACCCCCCACCCCCCCACCCCCCCCACCGTTGCAGGCAAGATCTGAACTGCATCCTGGTTTCTCCAAGAACACATGTATGACATTACATTAATGACAACATCTCTGAGGACATTCAGGACACACCAATATTACAAAAAAAGAGCTCACAAAAATTGAATGGGACATTGCCACTCATATGATATAAGGCCCTGACAACTTTTTAAAATTTTTGCAAATTATTTGGTAATGAGAGACCCGCTCCTTCTCTGACACCATGAAGAAATGGGTATTGTCACTTGTCAAGCCATGCTGTGGCAGATGTCCCACAAGAAAGTAGAGGAAGATGGACACAGATGTTAGCTCAGAGCCAGTTTTCCTCAAAAAAAAAAAAGAGTTTTCCTAGAGCACAGAATTCAGTACAGCACAGCTACACACCCAACTTTTCAGTACAGTATAAGCATTTTAATAAACATTTCATTACCATACAGTCTCATCTGTAACTGCCCCATGGAACGGACCACTAAAATAACACTAGAGGCAAGCTCTGTTTCACCAAAATGTCAACATCTGTAATATATGAAGCATTAAAAATTAGGAGTGCAATAAAAAAAAATAAAAAAAAAAAGAAATGGGTATTGTTCCCCTCAGCACCCACACAGCTACTAGTTTCTTTTGTTATTCCAGAATTAACATATTTCATGTCTACAAATTTTACTTGACCTCATTTGTGCTTTTACTTGCAAATTTGCCACCTTGAATGGGCACCCCTACCACGAAAGTCTGGAGACTCTTCAAATTGTCATACAACCCACACTCCTGTTAGTGTCCTCGGAGATTCCTTCACTACAGAGGCCTCAGTGACCTTCTGTCAGGTCTCCTGGGGTACCCATTGGTGGCCTTAAGTTGTCCATGGGCTTCTAATGCAAGAACCAGCCCTAGGCCCCACACGATATGCCATTAGAGCTGCAGTGACCTCTACTTACAAGGCTATCCTCCCAGTAGATGGCCCTGAGCACGGGACCCTCTATCCAGCTCACCGTCTTCACTGTCATTTGGTGTTTCAGCCATTGTAATAAGTGTCTGGTGATATCTCATTCTTCTTTTATTTGCAGTTTCCTAGTGACATATGATTTTGAGCATCTTTTCGTGTGCTTCTTTACCATCTGTATATCATTCTTGAAGTGTGTGTTCAAATCTTTTACCCGTTTTTAACTAGGTTGTCGTCTTTTTTTGAGCTTTATGGGTTCTTTGGATGTTTTGGTTACCAGTGCTTTATCAGTTAAGTGATTTTAAAAGATTTTCTGCTGGTTTGTGGCTTGTGTTTTCATTCTCTAAACATTGTGTTTCACTAAGGGGAGGCTTGTCATTTTAATGAAGTCAAATTTATTTTTTTCTATCTCAGATCTTGTTTTTGGTGTTGTGTCTAAAAATTAATCACCAAACCCTAGGTCACTTAGATTTTCTCCTATTTTATCTTTTAGGAGTGTTGTAGTTTTATATTTTATACTAAGATCTATCAATCATTTTTAATTAATTTTTGTGAAAATGTGAAGACTGTATCTAGTTTTGTTTCGTTTTGTTTTTTGCATGTAGATGGCCAGTTTTTCTGATATTATTTGTTATAAAGACTGTGTTTTCCCATGGAATTACCTTGGTGCCTTGTCAAAGTGGATCTATAGGAAGCAACTGACTTTTGCACCTTAGCATTTTACCTTTCAGCCTTCCTCTACTGTCTTCTGAGTTCAAGGGGTTTTCTTTGTTATTGGGGATTCTCTGAGATTTTCTCCATACACAATTTTGTGCGGCAAGGACAGTTTTATTTCCTCCTTCCCAATCTATGCACCTTTTATTTCCTTTTCATGTCTAATTGCGTTTACTAAGAATTTCAGTACAAAGTTGACTGGGTTGACAAAGTGGTGGGAGGGGACATCCTTGCCTTCCTCATGATGTTACTGGAAAGCATCTAGTTCCTTCAATGTAGTCCGCTAACATTAAACAAGAGCCCAGTTGATGTAGAGGGAGGTGTGGGCAGAGCGGAAGCATTCTCTAGTCCAATGATTTGGTCTCAATCTTTTAGTGAGCCTGTGTCCCTGTCCTTGACTTCCTGTGATATAATAAGAAATATATTTGATCTCTGTCCTCATTTCCTAGCAGAAACTTGAAGCCCTAGGAATTACTTGAGTGATAAGAGTGATATAGTGTTTTTTGTTTTAATGAGGCAAATCTTGACCAGCTCCTAGGTGGCTTCAGGATGGGGCTTGGGCACCAGAAACACCAAGCCTTGTTTAGAGGCTTGGAAATTACAACCCCAGCTCCCAGCCCCTGTGGAGAGGAGAGGAGAGGAGACCAATGGCCAATGATTTAAGAAATTGCGTCCACGTAGTGAAACCTCCGTCAGAATCCTTACAGATGGAATTCACAGAGTTCCTGGGTGGGTGAACACATGCAGGTGCTGGGAGGGTGGAGTGTCCAGAGAGGATGTGGAATCTCTGCAGCCCCCTCCACTCCACTCCCCTCACCCATACCACTGCCCTACGCATCTCTGCCTTTGTCTGTTCCTGAGTTGTATCCTTTAGAGTAAACCACTAATTGTAAGTAAAGGAGTTTGCTGAGTTCTCAGAATCATTTCAGTAAATTACCAAATGTACTGAGGTGTTGAGAGAATCCATGAATCTGTAGATGGCTGAGTAGAAATGCTGGCAGCCTGGGCGCTCCATTTGTGGTTGGCAGCTAAAGAAGGGGCATTTCTGGGACTGAGCTGTTAACCTGTGGAGTCTGATGTGAACTCTGCGTAGTTAGTGTTAGGATTGAACTGAACTGTTGGACACCTCTTTGGTGATGCAGAGTTGGAGAAGTGGCATTGGAACACAGACACCACATATTTAGTGTCAGGAGGGGAAAAAGCCCATCATCGTCACAATCGCCCTACCTTTGAGAACAGAGAAGGCTGGAAGAGGCTCAAGTTGGCTATTTCAGTGCCGCATCCTCACTTAGGCTTTGGGAAAACCTCAGTTATGCTCAGTTATGCTCTTGTGAAATAGATTGGTTTTTGTAGGACATGACTTGTTACGAACAAAATGCTTTCATATTTTTTAAATTGCTACTTTTGTCTCTCTTTCTCATTGTGGAGACAATGGTTTACACTGTGACCTCAGTTCTCTCATAGAAGAATTGTTGATTTCAAGTGTTTTTGAGAACTGGAATCTGGCTTCTGAGCTCCTTGCATGACAGACCTGAGACCAGAAGTGTCTGAGTCCTTTTTTTTCCAGTTTTATTGAAAAATAATTGACATACATGATTGTATAAATTTAAGGTGTATAACGTGGTTTGATTTACACATATTGTGAAAGGATTACCACAATAGGTCAGTTAACATCCATCTTCTCATATAGATAAAATAAAAAGAAAAGAAAGAAGGGAAGAATAAAGAAATTTTCTCTTTGTGATTAGAAGTCTTAGGATTTACTCTCTTAACAGCTTTCCTATATGTCATACAGCAATGTTAGCTATAGCTGTCATGTCTTAAATTACGTCCCGAGTACTTATCATAACTGGAAGATTGTACCTTCCAACCACTTTCTTCCAGTTGCCACTCCCCCCACTGCCCACCCCCACCCCTAGTAAGCACAAGACTGATCTCTTTTTCTATGAGTTTTTTTTTTTTCAGATTCCACATATAAGTTGAGATCATAAAGTATTTGTCTTTCTCTGACTTATTTCACTTAGCATAATGCCTTCAAGTTTCATCCATGTTTTCATAAATGGTAGGATTTCCTTGCTTTTTATGGTGGAGTAATACTCCATTGTGTGTATATATATATATATATATATAAATAGCACAACTTCTGTGTCTGCTCATCCATTGATGGATGTATATCTTCTCTGTCGTAGGTAGGGGCCTCAGTGAGTGAGGACGTCATCATCGATCATTGTTTTCCCACCATCTAATGCATGTTAAACACTGTTGGAGGAACTGCTTGGGTGTGGATGTAAACAATGGACAGCAATACCGAACGTTCTGCGTTCTTGGGAATAACAGCAATGGTTCCCCATAGAGATAAAGGCATAGACAGAGTTCATCTTCATTTTAGCCATGGTTAATCATTTTACTGCATGTGCTATTTGATCACGATCCAGACATGTGGGTATTTGTAGTATTTGTGTTTCTGTTTAAAATCAGTTGAAAATATTTGAGTTTGTCTTTGGGTTCAGCATATCATTTTGCTGCTCTTCAGAGTGAGTGACACAATTTGTCCCCCATGAAACCTTCATGTTTCTCCCAGTGTGAGGAAGGGTTCTGGTCATCTGCACAGTTGTAGCCCATCACGTGTTTTCCTCTGAGTAGAGTGATACCTGAGCAAATTCAGTGTGATTTCCTGGTTAACACACTAAAAAGAGCTATGAATGTTTAGAGGATAATGATCCAAGAAATAATTGAAGTGAGCTGTAGACAGACACCCAGTATCATTTTGAGTAATATCCTATATGGTGACAGAGGAGGTAAATTTGACATCCTCAAACTGGGAAATTTTCTATGCCTTTTTATAAGAGGAGTAGCTGGGAGGTTTTTGTTTCCATGATGCACAAAGCCCATTTTTACTGTTTTCAGGGATCATTTCCATGTGTTCACATTTCCAGGAGATATTATGGAAGACGGAGTAAAACGTGACAGCTTTTGTTTCATTAAACAACAACATAAATCCAAACTTATCCCCTTTTTTTCAGTGCTAATTTATGTTTTCTTAGCAGTGTAGAGATTATGTGCTTTTATAATTATTAATATCTATTTTATCCCCTTCCCCCATCCTTCCTCCCATGATGCAAATAAAGGAAGTTAAGCTCGGGGTCCTTCTGAAATTCACAGAGCTCATAACTGGGGAATCTCTTAGTTTTGAAGGCATAATGTGTGCCCCTTTCCTGGGCAATGTCAAATTTCAAATGCACAGAACACTGCAAGCTTTGCATAATTATGCACTTTTAGAAATGTGACATCAAAGTCACCAAACAGGACTCATAAGGCAACATGGTGTGTTCCACTTACATGACATTCTGGAAAACGCAAATGTATAGGAACCTAAGACAGATCAGATCTTCAGGGTGGCAGGGTTCAGTACAAATGGGCACCAGGAGAGTGTTCCTTTGGGGTGATGGAGCGTTCTCCATCCTGATGGTGGTGTAACTATACATTTGTGAAAACTCCCGACTGCTGTTAAAATAGTGTGTGTCTGAACTAAAAACAATTAATAGAAAACAACAAAAATGTCTCCACTTGCTAGAATTGTTAAACTCTCCTGAACTTTGGTTGCTACGTGTGCAACATTCCTTCCACCACCTTGGGTTCCTTCTTGGGAAAAGGGGAAGGACTGGGGAAGAAGGACATAGGCCACTATAGACTGTTCCTGGCACTCAGTCTGAATTAGAAAACTCCTTCTAGGGCTACACCTGCCCTCGTGTCATTCACATAACTGGTGAGAAAGTGATGGGGCTCCCAGCCTCCATCTTTGAGTTGACAGCAGGTTTCCTGGGTCATATCCTGGGAATGCGGTGGTCTGAAACATAAAGGTGCATCTGACACCTCTCCACGTGGGATCTGCCTGGGCGCATCCTCGTCTAACCCTTGGGCATCAACATCCTGTCTTCCCAGAGCAGGTCTTGAGGCCATTTGCAGCTCTTAAGTTTCCCATCTCAAGCCTACTCTGTGCCTCCTTGCTGGGAAACATGTTTAAATGCAACACCTGTCCACTCTGGAAATGTTCTCTGTTGTGTTGACCTTAAAGTTTGAAAAGGAAGGTATTTTAGCAGTAAAATGGGTTCATTTGGGAATAGCAGAGGAAGTACTTTCAGGACACGCACACTTTGGAGAACCGTAGGCAGGTAGGGAGAACAGAACAGCCGCATATGCTTTCATAGAGGACAGGAGGAGGCTGGAGGGGCTGTTTGGAACATTCTCCATGGAAGGAGAATGAGAGTTCAGGGTGGTGACACTGGCTTCTCATTGGCTGGGCTGTTACTGGGCAAGGAGAAGTTCTTCCTTCCTCCCGCTGGGGTCTGCAGAGTAAGGTTCCTACTATTGGGCGATGGGAGGGACACCTCTCCCTGTTTGAGGTCTACAATGTATGGTGAGCAGTAGTGATGAGATCTCCCCCTTCAGGGCTTCCTGACTCCATTTTAAAGGAGATTTCCTGTATTTGTCTTCACATTTGCAACCCCAGGTGACTGTGAGGTGAGGCAGTGGCAGAACCCAGAACCCATGTCATGAGGCACAGGCCCCTGGAGCACAATACTCCCCACTGTCACATGAACATCAGCTCTGCACCAACAAGCGCAGTTCCACAATAGTCTTAATGCCACCAGTAATGTCAAGAGATGCCCTGCCTTGTCCGAGCTCTGGGAGTCCCTCAGGCACCTGGCTGTACCTAAATCACTCTCCCTGAGATCTCTGGAACATTCTACCCTGTGGTTTCAGTGGCTCATGTGCTGACCACCCCCAGCTCCCTCAGAACCCTCCTCTAGAGTGAGTTTGGAGCCCACCCAAGGCCGGTGCTTACTTTCTCTGGATCAGGACTCACCCTGCAGAGTTCCAGCCCTGAGGCCTGTGGGGAATGGTGATCTCAGCCAGACCCTCCTCAGTCCCAGGGCCCCCTCCCTAACCATGGCTCCCAGAATGTAATGGGCACCATGCCAAATTCAGTGGCCGGAAATGGCAGAGATTTCCACCTTTGCTGAAGCGTACAGGCACAGGAGGTGGCACCCGCTTCTCCTTTGTTGGAGGCCATGCCCACTGTTTCTTGAACAGAAGAGGCAGAAATGAGCCAAGCCACATCCCAGTGTGCTCTTGCAACAACTTACAGTGCTTTCCAGGGTCCCCAAAGTGATGTTTCTGTGGCTGGGAGACCTGGAGTCTAAGGTCCTGAGGCCTCCACTCCCCCATCAGCAAATGTTCTAGGGTGGGACAGAGATCAAGGCCTCGGTGAGGATGGCCATGGGGCTGACCTGTGTGAGGTCTCTGTGCAGGTGAGACCTCAGGGGGTGATGGATCCCAGACTGTGGAGACCACAGCACAGGACGCAGTGGCTGGCTGAGGACGCATAGACCTTGTTGTCTGCACTGAGCTTCCTCTGGGAAAGCAAAGTGAGGAAGGGGCACGTGGTGAGGGGCGTGTTTCTGGAAATGATCATAGCAGCGTGAGGGGCTGGAACACGGTGATCACTGCAGCCATCGCGGGCCCTGACTCTCCCTCTTCAGGGCCTGGGCTGTGTGTCTCTGGGCCATTATCTCTGAGGGTCTGTGACTTTGGGTGTCTGTGTGGGTATGCGCACATGTGTGTCCAGTGAGGAAGCCTGTGTGATTTTGTCTGTCTGTCTGGGGGGCTGTGTGTGTAGGTCGGTAAAATCTGGAATGCTGTTATGTCATTTGGTGCCTAACTGCCCTGGTAGCACCTCCCTCACCGTGTTGAATTGAACTGACGTGAGCAGACAAATCCTTGTCTTCTTTCTGATTGTATTAAGCATGTGTTTTATCTTCTGTCTCTTAAGGTGTTTTGACATCTTGGGTGGCCTCTCAGACATAGGGAGACCCTGCCTCTCCCAGGGGCACCTCATTCCACGTTGGCAGTAGACAGCTTGCCTGGAGCAGGTGTCTCACGTGCATACCGCCCGACCCAGTGCCCTGTCCCTACAGACCTCCTTATCTGCCTCTCACACGCCAGACAGTATTCCCTGCCCTAAACCCACCCAGGGCCAGGAACCAGATGACTGAGGGCCATCCCTAGGCCCCAAAGGCTGCTGGGATTGTTCAAAGCAGCCAGTCCTGAGCTGCTTACTCTGCCCTGACTCACATTTCCTGTGGACCCAAATGAAGGCTGTGGCCTAGGTTTGTGTCCCACTCCTGATTCTGCCTCCTGAGCAACCCTGATGCAGCCCCTGGGACCTTCCTGGCGTGGTGTGTCCTTATCTTGGGAAATGTAAGTAATAAACTTCTTTCAATGACATTGGCCTGTCCATGTTAGCACTTAGTCACCTCCATAAATTACAATCTTAAGGGTACAAATTAGACCCTGATCCTAAAGAGAAAGTGTTCAGTGAAGATGGTGGAGCCACCGTGGGAGGACGGAGTGAGGTCTGTGGGAATGTGAGTCCACAGCAGAGCTGATGTTTCCCAGGGAGCCTGCAGCAGGGGACATGGGGGCTGAGCGAGGAGAGGCTCACCTTTGGTCCCCTCACTGAGCTCACAATAGAAAAGCAAAGTGACAAAGGGACAGTTCATGATGAGGGGGTTTCTGGATGCATTTATAGCAGTGAAAGGGGCTGGAACGTCATGACTGCAGCCATTTTGGGCCCTGACTGCCATCCAGTCTCCCATTTTGTATTTTTTGTAGAGATGTCCCGTTTGTACTGTGTGGTGTCAGGAAGGGTGAAACCCCTTCCCCATCTGGAGGAGCTGAGACCCCCTCTTTGGGGATTGGTTTGGGAGCCAGGAGACACCCCTGTACCAGGAGGGATGGGAGTGAGAACAACGCACTTTGTGAAGATCTGGGTCTGTGATGAGGTTTGTGTGTCTGTCTGTCTCTCTCTCTGAGCCCTGATGTGCAAAAAGTACTCGTGTGACAGGCCTTCTGGTAGGTGCTTTGGTGAACAAAGAGCAAATATCCCTGTTTGCTCTACAGCTGACATTCTAGGAGAGAAGAAAGAAGATATATAAGTAAAATTATACCATGTGTCTGATGATGGGCCCTAAAGAGTTAAGAAAAGTGGGGAGGAGTGCAGAGGGCCTGGGCTCTGTGTGTCTGTCGGAACATCTGTGTCTGCATCTGCGTGTGTCCTACAGTACGTGCCATGACAAGGTCTCTGTGGTTTTAGATATCTGTGGAGCTGTGTGTCTGTCCTTTGAAATCTGGAGCAGTTGCTTTTCCCATGTTCTTGCCTAACTGCCCTGGTAGCGCCTTTCTCACCACGGTGGGTGGAGCTGGTGAGAGCAGACATCTCTGTCTTCTCTCTGATCTGAGAGAGAAAGCCCACAGTCCTTCACCATCAAGAGTGATGTCAGCTGTGGGTTCTTGGCTGATGCTTCGTTTCAGGGTGAGGGAGTTGACTGAGGGAGGTTCTCATGGTTTATTGAGTGTTTTCCTTGTGAAGGATGTTGAACTTGGTCTCATGCTTGTTTGTATCTATTTTGATGATCCTGTAGTTTTTGACATTGATTCTATTAATGGTGTCTTATGTTAATTCATTTTCAGATACAAGCCAACATTTCTTTCCTGGATTAAATTCCATTTGGTTATGGTGTTTAGGTCCTATATAAAATGACCTAGTGTTTTGTTGAGACTTTTTGCATCTATAATAAAGAGAGGTATTGTGTACTATACTATAATGTGGTATATAGTGTAAAGTTATCTAATGCTGCATATAGTGTGCGTCTGTGTGTATGTGTATATAGAGAAAATGTAGGATGCAGTATATGTCTATGTATACACACACATATATATATAGTATATTACCTGTATATAGTATAGGTAGCATATGGTATAATATTATACATAATTAGTATATGTTATATATGAGTAGAACATATTATATATAAACATGTATAATTAGTTTTGTAGTGCATAGTATAGTGTTATATTTTACAGGTAGTATTACAGTCTTGGTGTGTAGCATAGTGAGTATCCTTACTATGTCTGTCTACAGAATTATTCAAATAAGTCGTTCACATCCTCCCATGGGAACATAGGGGCCCCTCACTGTCTTGATACCCCAAAGCCTGCCTTCCCACCCCCTGTTTGTTTTCCCTCCTTCTGAGTGCAGCTGAGGTGACAGGATGTGTTTCAGAAATTGTAACTAATTATCAGCCTGAGGGTTGAGGTGAGGCTCTGCGGTTTGATGTTCAGTACGTGCAGAGACATGTGTGAGCTTCTTATGTATTTGAGTGACTATGAGCAAGATTCTCCCAGAGTGCTTTCTCCCAAAGGGTGACCTTGGATAAGGAGCTCATGATGTTCTTGTTGCCAGGCAGCTAGACCATTGGCAATGAGCTAGAAGTCTGTAAAAATGTGAAGATGAGGTGGACTGTTAGCCGGGGCATCTCCTAGCATGATTGCCTGGAGTCTGACTAATCCTGCTGACCGTTGGGTCCTGTCTTTGATCAGAGATGGCCTGGTTGGGACCATCATATGATATTCAAATATGTGGATATGGAAATAGGTGCAGGACTTATTTTTACATGAACAAGATAGCAAAGCATATTTCACAGTGTAAACCATGTGGCCTTGCATATCCAAGGGAAGAAAGAAAAATATGTACCATGATTGCTTCTTTTGACATAAATGCTGAAAAGACTTACAAGACATTAATTACATTGTTATCCAGATGGTTGGGCATTCTAGATGTCAATGTTAGAAGACGTGCTAGGAGCGGCCTTCAGGCAGTTTTAAATCTCCGGCTGAGTTTTTGAAACTTGATATTTACAGTAAACAATTTATGATAAAAAAAATGTGTAGGAACTATAGTTTCTTTGTGTCGAATAACAAAAATTCAACCGAGTAAGTTGTAAAGATCTAATTGGCTTTATTGAGCAATTCCTCAATGGGCAGCATCCATCTGGCAAGTAGAGAGGAGCTCCAGAGGGTACAGAAAGGGAAAGGCTTTAAAGGCAGGACAAGGAAGTCATAACAGAAAAAAAGATCATTTTAGGCAAGGTTACCTCCCTTTGGGGACACAAGGGTCCTATTAGGTGGATGCCCTCATCTTCTTTGGGGGATGGAGGGGCCCATGTGGCAGATTGCCTCATTGGTGCTGACTAGACAGTCCTACCCTGACCGGTTAGACTCCATCCCTGGAGGAGGTTGAAGCTGCAGTTAGGGTAGGTATTTAGCCCTGGTTTGGTGACATGAGCTTGGCAAAAGTGACTCCACTTGAGGTCTGTTTTTATCTTTTTCACAATTTTCCCCTTTTTGATCAGACCCTCAGCTTAACTGAGATGTGATCAACATTTAAGGCGTTAGCACCACTCTCAGCCACCGCTGTGAAATTCTCTCAGGTTTCATTGTTCCTTTGGGTGGCATCCAGAGGTCGTGACACTTTTCCTTAACTCCTGTGACGTTCACAGATCAAGGCTTCAGGTTCACAGTCTTTAAGTTGGTCATCTCTCCACTCCTTTTCTGAGGTTCCAGTCTTAGGGAGACCACTTGCTTGGTGGTTAGCAGCTTCGAACCTGCATTTAAAGCTTTTAAGAGAATAAAATGCACCAGGGAGTTTGTTATGATTACATAAGCAGGACACTTCTCAATATCTGGGCTGCACTTTGGAGCCCTGGTCCCCAAGACCCAAACAAATCACAATAAAATTAGTCAAAGAAAGACACCATTAAAGGAGTCCCCTTTTAATAAAAGCCAAGTGGCTTGCTCAGTGAATTGAGTTTCACCTTCCCCAGGAGTGTTCATTCAGGAGCAGCTGGTGGTGGCCACAGCACAGACAGCTCCTTGCTCAGCTGAAAGAGAATCAAGGGCTGTCCTGGTGCCAAGGACAACTTTGGCCAGAGAGGCTAAGGATCTTTAATGGGCTGCTCTTGTCTTAGCAATGGGTTTTGCAAAATCTTCAAGAGCTAAGCAGAGGTTTTCTGATCTTATTCTCATTTACCTTTCCTCCTAACCAGAGCAGTATGGCCCTGTCAAAGGAGGTGAATCCCGAGGCCTGAGTGCCTCCTGGTACATCTCTTCTAACTCAATGATGTAAATACAGGGGAGTCAACCAGTGAAATGTCCTGTTTTTGAAAAGTTAGGGGTCAGTTAGATAACCTAAGAGGCCCTGCCCAGCTATGCACCAGCCACCCAGGCATTCACAGACCCAAGGAGAAGGATCACCACCACAGACAAGGATCAATCCTGTAAGGGCACAAACCACTCCCGCTAAGGTGGCCTTGTTCATGGATTCACTCACAGGGATTGTTGCATTTGCCCATTCAGGCCAGTCAGTTAGATTTTCTCCTAGCTTGGGAATAAAAAGTCGGTCTAATTTTCAGAGGTTACCCTTCTTAGCAATAGCTGGGGGGATCCAGATGATGGCATTATCCTTCCAGGTCAGTGCCAGACTAAGGGACAGAAAGGAAAGAAGGGTTTAAGTTTAGCTAAAGTAGGAAGTGTTGATCTGGCATCTGGGGAGGAAGCCGTCTACCTCCATGTCAGCTACTTCTCTCCCTTGTCAGTCTGATGTGGAGGTCCCCAGCGTCTGCACAGGACCAGATGTCAGGAGGAGCGTCTTCAGCTGGGAGGGGTGTGTCCAAGGTTCAAGCCCCTGAAGTGTGGCTGTCATCTGGGTGGTGAGGAGGACCTGGTGTAGTTTCTTCCAAAGAGATTTAAGAGCAGTCTTTGTTCTTACAAGTTCATTTTTATGATCTTAAAGTTATCAGAAATTTGTACTTGTCAAAAAGTCCTTTTCTTAACAAGAAAGGACTTTTATGGAGATTCCTCAAAAAGTTAAGAATAGAGATACCTTATGACCCAGCCATCCCACTACTGGGTATCTATCCTAAGAACCTGAAATCAGCAATTCCAAAAGTTCCATGCACGCCTATGTTCATCGCAGCATTGTTCACAATAGCCAAGTCATGGAACCAACCAAAGTGCCCAGCAACTGATGATTGGATAAAGAAGATGTGGTATATATATATAATGGAATACTACTCAGCCATAAAAAAGGACAAAGTCATCCCATTCACAACAACATGGATAGACCTTGAGGGTATTATGTTGAGTGAAATAAGCCAGACAGAGAAAGACGAACTCTGACTCCACTCATAGGTGGTAGTTAACATATGGACAAAGAGAACTGATTGGTGGTTGCCAGGGGAAAGGGGGGTGGGGGGAGGGCACTAGGGGTGAAGTCGTGTACCTACAACATGACTAATAATGATGTACAACTGTAATTTCACAAGGATGTTAACTTTCATAACCTTAATAAAAAAAATTAAAAAAGGGACGTTAAAAAACAACAACAACAACAAAAAACACTTTCTCAATCTTAACTAGTCCCTTTAAGGGCATCCAGCCAAATTGACCAAATCAATCCTGGAGGCTTCTGGATTCATGTCAATCAGTCTATGCTTATTTTGCTAATACTAGTCTACAATGACTCTTCCACTTTCTGGTTAATTTCATACTCACAAAATTCATTCCATGCTTATTGAATAATAAATATCTCACTCTAGTATATTAGACTAGAAAAATTCATATCTAAAATTTACCACTATTTTCACTACCTGTCAAACAGACCATTTAGAAAGGGTGACAAAGGTACAAAATCTTATTTGAAGATGTTATAATAGCAGAGATGACCTATTTAGGAATGCCATGCTTATATTACCTTTTGAATTTTATTTTTGTTTGGTAAGCCTTCAACAGTGCTTGTATATCCACTTGTAAAAAAAAAAAAAAAAAAAAAAAAAGTCCTTTTCTTGACTCTCCTTGAAGATGAAGCACATTTCCAGGGGCACTTTTGTAAAAGCATCAGAGTAATACAATAATTCTCTGTGAATGACAAAAGATTTAAAAATGCCCTTGGTTAAAGATCTGGTGAGAGTTCCTTATAATGGAATTGACCAGGAAAATTGGTTATTTTTGTAACATACAACATTTTAAGATAACTAGAATTTTGACTGATGACATTATACCAGGGCATATCAGATTTCCAGGAATTTCACACAATTTCTGGAACACTTAGAACACATACCTATATGAACACAATATAAAGTAAGCTTAGTATTACTTCTTGTTTGACAATGCTTCCCAATGACAATGATTTAACATATCAAATACAACTAATTAGTTTTTTAACTTCTCCCTTTTTATAAGGAGAGAGAACAAATCCTTTGAGATGTTCTAGGGCCCTCTGGAAAAGCCCAGAGTTAGTTCAAACTCAAAAAGACTTCACTTAGAATTGGATTTTGGGGAAGTTTGTCAAAAATACCAAAAAGTTTTAGATACTTGCTAAATAGGATCACAGATATTATGAATCAACACTTAATTATCTATTTGATCAAAGTGACAAAAGATTTTAAAGGCAAATACAGAAATTTATATCATTGTGAGTAAACTTTAGTTCTTTTAATATCGAGTGCATTGAGGTTAAGTAATCAAAGACCTGATGAAGACAACATGGAACAAAGATGATTATTTTGAGAGACTGCAAGATCTTTGTTTTATTTTTTCTAGGCAGTTTACTTAAAAAGCTAAAGAAACAAACCTTTTATAATCTCTGATTATCAAGAGCAGACCAATAGTTCAAGAAAACTTTGTCCTTTAAACAGAGAGAAAACCAAATGCTAATTTTGCACCAGCTTCCTTTTGATATTAAAACTTGTTTACTTAATTAAATTTATTCCAATCTGAGCCAGCCCTGGCCACACAATAAAATTCCTTTTCCTTATTATTTTTAGTGGTTTTATTTACATATATTAGAGTTTTTAACCCTTAGAAAATTTTAATTTCTAGTGAAAGCTAAGAAGTGAGCGATTATAAACTATCTTTTACATTAGCATTCAGTGAATTGGCATATTATAAATGCTTTTTATGATTTCTAGAAACAGGTGCTTCCTCATACTAAATTTTTCAGCATGACACAACATGTTTACTAATAGACTGAAACATCTTTAATTCCTCTCTAGATGGAAGCAAAAAGTGGATAGTTCATGTTTCAGTATTGCATCTTATTTGCAAATGATCTGGATATTCAGTCAGTTTAACTTAACTCATCATTTAACTTTAAGGTTACAGGTTACCAGAAAGACTTGGGGAGACTAAAGAAAAAGTTGACCTTTAAGCTTTTTATCTTACCTTCATCTGTTTAATTTGCTTGTTCCTAACAACCAAGTTTAGATTACCCAGAAACACTTGAGGTCTCTCTGAGGATTGTCAGTCACCTGCCCTAAATGGGCCCTGGGGTCTCTGCTGCAGCCTTTGTCATGCTGAGACCTGCACTGGTTGTGGGTTTCATAGGAAGGACTCAGGGGACCCTGGAGACCTAGAAATGGTGAGTGTGAGGCCCCAGGGTGAGGAGACAGGGAGGAGGGGCTGGTTGGAACTGGCCATAGCAGGACCCGGCCTCCCCATGGTCATCTCCAGAGTCTGTGGACCTGAGTCTACCAGTGGCACTGCTTGGACCTCAGTCCCCTCCAGCTCTCAGTGTTGGGGCTGGTCTGGCAGCCAGGACCGCAGGCATCCTGTCCATCACTGCACACAGTGACTTTGGCCCCAGAGCCTCTCTGGCGACTCTGTGCCCACAGCCTTGTGTCTCCCCAGATTGTGCAGTGACCACGGGGAGGGTCATCAGGGAGAACTGTGACTCAGTCTCTGAGCTTCCTGCTTGGGAGGAGCTCTGGTCTGTGGGGTCCCCAGTGCCTCCCTCCTCCCCAGGGGGCACCCATTTTCCCTGAGTTTTCCAGATGTTTGGGTCTCAAATCTACAACCCTGTCCCCCTAGTCTAGCTTCTCCTAGGACTGCCAATAAGTCTCTTACTTTTCAGATCCCTCCTCATGTTCCCAAACCCAACTGCCCCTCTCCAGTTCACAGCATCATTATCAACTGCTCGTCCTCCATGGTGAATCAAACTGACCCCATATTTTAGCTGTGTATCATGATTCCCCAGAGCCATGGATGCCTCTTTTTTAAAGATCATATTTGTCTGTGGATATTTTACACGAGAGGAAAGCAGAGAATAACCACCTGGAACTATCTTGCACGAAACCCTTGTGCGTCTCCCCCAGGATATTTCTGGGCACAGACATCCTATGGGAAGTCCTTTGGGTGGAGGTCCCTCTTCAGAAACTTTCCTGGGTGAGCTGTCCTGTCAGCACCGCCCCTCCCTAGGTTGGTGACCTAGAAAAGATTTATGCATTTAAGTCTCCATTTTTCAATAAAGGTAAATATATTTAATCAACAGAGCTTGGAAGACAGTATGAAATAGTTACAAACAGGCAACAAAGGGGTGAATTTCAGAAGAAAAAAAATATTCCTGTGTTACATTCCACTTATTAAGAATTTTTGCTTTACTCTTTCTTGCCCTGAACGTGTGTAGTAAGTTTCTGAGGCCTGTTCTTTACTTCTGGATGTTATTAAATGAAATTCCAGGGGCTGGCCCCGTGGCCGAGTGGTTAAGTTCGCACGCTCCACTGCAGGTGGCCCAGTGTTTGTTGGTTCGAATCCTGGGCGCGGACATGGCACTGCTCATCAAACCACGCTGAGGCAGCACCCCACATGCCACAACTAGAAGGACGCACAACGAAGAATATGCAACTATGTACCAGGGGGCTTTGGGGAGAAAAAGGAAAAAAATAAAATCTTTAAAAAAAAAAAAGAAATTCCAAAACTCAGACATGCAGACCACAGTGTTCAAGTGTGATTACTTGCCATGGAAATAATAATTAACTGACCATTTTTTCTGAAAGGAATAGATATTTGGGATTGTCTAATTGAGCTCATTAAAGTGCCTTATAATTTTCTTCCCTATTTTCCATGGAAAGGCTGAGTTTAAGTGATATTGCTGGATTCTTCAAACAATAGATTTATGTTGTTTAAAATAAAAATGATGTTGGAAAGCATCTCCGGTGGGTGTAGAGGCCTGAGGGCAGTGAGTTTAAGCTAAGGCCCCCTTGGGCCTGCATATGGAAGGCCTTGAAGGCCCAGTTGTCCTTCCTGGGGAGCCTCCCCCTGCAGGTGTCCTGCTGCTCACACCCCCATGGAAGGAGCCTTTATCCTGAGAGGAGCTGCAGAGCCCTGGAAAGCTGGGGGTGCACGTGCTCCTGGGGTGGGGAGTATTGCCCTTTCTGAGGCTGTGGTTGTGGTTCCTTAGGGCTGGACATTTTAACGTTATGTTTGAGTTTTGCACCCACACTGTAGGTGCACTGAGTGTAATCTGTACACGTTGAGAAGTCTGTGAAGATCAGGTGTTCTGTGGACAAAGGTTCATGAATTTGGAGTTCATGTGGGTCAGAAGCTTAAACTGAATTCAGCTGAGAGTTTCCTCACTTGTGAGGATGGGAGCTTGGGGGAGGCAGTGCCTCCATGCTCACAGGAGAGGGAGGGTGTGTGGGGTTCCCAGAGTGCATTCCTGTGGCTGCTCAGGGGTCCCCACCCTTCTTCACAAGGCCAAAGCCACTCTAGGGGCGACATCTCAACCAACAGTGTTTACACCCTAAATTTGGGAATATGGTCACTTTCTGAATGTGGGTTTTCCTTCTGAACTGTAGGCAAGCAGGCTGCTTCTCTGGGCTGAGTGGAATATTCGTGTTTCTCTCCATGGACTCCTTTATCTATCGAAGGTTGCAGCCCTTTGATTCTAGTCTCCATTAGCACTTGGGCTTTAAACTGTAAGGTGACTGTGAGATAGAATGTGAGTAAGACAAGAACATTGTGGAGCCAAATAGAATTCTTGTTCATTTAGGCGAGAGAACCTCGTGATGTGAGATGGGTGTATTTAAGTTCTCAGGTGCTTCTTCCATTTTTAGGTCAGTTTTGAGTGTCCCTGTCCCTAGAGAGCTTTGACATTTGAAAGGCTATGCTATTCCTAAGGCAAATGAATTTGTATTTTAATGGATGTGAGGAGAAAGCACTTGAATTTCTATTTTCAATGGTATGAGGAAACAGTCAAAGCTTGTGTAAATCTTTGGAATTCCGACTTTATTGCAGGGCTTTATTGCAAACCCCAAATGTATAATATTGTGCTACTCCTTCCTGAAAATCTCCCCAGTGTGAAAGATAGTGGAGGGACCAACCATAATAGCCCTTGTCCTTTTAGTTAGAGAGGGGTTTGTAATTTTTTTATGTTTTACAATTGTATACCCTTTAGTGTTTAAAGGATTGAATCTTGGAGTGGTTTCCTTTGTAGAAATGTTAAAATTAAATTAATTTTAAAAACTGAAGTTAATTAAAGATAATGGTCAAGCATTGGAAAATGTGGTGTCTACAAATTTCTCTCCTTATTTTAAATAAATAATGCATGGGAAAGTTTAAAAAATTCCTGAGAGGAAACTCCCTTAAGGAGACTCCCCGCCTGCTCGTCCTGCCCCGCTCCTCTGCCTGACTCCAACCTTCCTCACATGGCCAGTGTTGCTCACTGCTTCATCAGCCTGTTAGTGTTTCTTTCTGTAAAACCCAGCCAGTGTGAATGCCTCTTTTCTTCCCCCTGTCTCTTCTTGTAATGAGTGGCCAGGGTGCACATATTTGCTGTTTGACTGCTGACAACTTAAGCCTCACCCTCCCTTTTCCCCTGGGCCTTCTTCCCTGGACAGGCTGATGAGAAAGCCTGGAGGCTCCTGCACTGTGGGCTGCTGCTTGCTGGGCAGCTCCTCCTGGGCGCTGTGCTGCCCTGTGTTGCACTGTTGACCCAGCAAACTGGTTTCTAACTACAGAGGACTCCAAGTTGGCAGTTTCAGTTCCTTTGGGAGCAGGAGGATGAAAATGAGGCTGTTCTTCCTGTGGTCCTGAGTCCTTTATCTTGGGTGGAGACTCTCTGTCATTAGAGTGAAGATGAGACTGAGGCTGCGGTTGCCGCAACATTAGCGGAGGTCTGGGGTTACATGGGTGATTATACCCTATGAATGAAGTGAGCCCATCAGATGGTCACTCTTTAAAGAGCAGTTATTTCAGAGAGAAAGAAGACACGGGGAATGGCAGCCAGTAGATGGCAAGATTCCAGAGGGCTCACCAGGACCCCTAAGTAACTCTGTTGGTGCCACCCCTGCATCTATTGCAACAAAGATCTTGACCCTCTGGGTTAGAGTGGAGAACACCACAGTCTGAGTTTGTCACAGCAAAGGGATTAGGTCAAACCTGACTCAAGCCTGGGTTCCTCAAACTCCGTTAAGCAACCAGTTGTGGAGGAGGCCTCTGACCCTGATGGCAGTGGTGTGAGGTTCTCTGGAGGAGGGCCTTAAGTTGTCCATAGGCTCCTGATGAAGAAACTGTTACAGAACCTGAAGTGAGTTCGCTCACCCGTTGCGCAGCAAGCCACTATCTGACACTGGGTGTGGTGGAAGAAAGTAGGAATTTTATTTTTGCACAGCGCTGAGCAAGGAGAGAGGGCAGCTAACACTGAAATCCCGAACTCCCCAAAAAGCTAAAAGGAAGGGTTTTTATTTGGGGTCTTAGGTAGGGGAGGGGGAGCATATCGCCTTGCTGGTGGGAGCTTTCCCACCAGCCTGTCTTTGGCCTTGAGAGGCTTGCAGAGAGGAGGGAGCCGGTGACCTTGCTGGTCAACAGCTTTCCCACCAGCCTCTATCTCCTTGCTGGGAGGAGACAGTGAATCCAGGTGCTTGTCCTTGACGGTGTCTGTCTCCACAGAGGATAGTGGATTCTGGAGCCAGGAAGCCAGGGAGTAAGCAGAGAATGAGTGTTTTGGTTTTAACCCCATATATGCTGGGTTGAATGTGGGGAAACTGATATTAGGGTCTATATCAAAACTGCCCCATGTCCCACGCTATATGCCATTAGAGCTGCTGTTGTCACCAGGTACTGAGATCTCTTGAAATAGAGGCTCTCACAGCACTGAGCATGTGACCCTCTACCAAGGCACCTATTATGCCTTTGGCCTTAGAGACAGCACCTTGCTGGCTCAGCCCAGTTAGTGACACCTACTTGTGATATGATGGAGGCTAACCATGGCCATGCAGCGTATGCCACCTGCAGGAGGGGATGGCCCTTCTTCAGTTTATTGAAATGCTGGGGTGCTGGAGGCCACCCCTTTCCCAGACACCTTGGTTCCCTGTGCAGTTTCTTAGAATGCACGGCACTGAGGAGTGCATGGACTTTAAGGACAATACACATTTGTACATGATGGAGCTCAGTGGAGAGATGCTGCCCTTCATCCCTTAACTGGGACCTCCCTGATGAAGAACCAAACCCAGGTGTCACCACAGCAAAGCAAACTTAAGGCAGTCATCTTCCTACTGGCCCAAAGTTGGCCTCTTCTGCATATGTTCACAAACTCTTGAAGAATTGTCTGAGATGCCCCTTTGTGGTAAAAGAACTCTGAGAATCTCTTGACTCAGAGATACTCAAAACAGAAATCAAGGTAACACTTGTCTGTATGTTACTAGGTCTACAATACAAGGACTCACCAGGACACTCATCATCCACCTTGGAGTTCTGACACTACTGATAGTGACCATGGCACTTAGACGATACAGTGCCGTGCTCTCCAACAGGCATTCGATGGAAGTTTCCCCTCCCTTAGGGG
Source organism: Equus przewalskii (assembly GCF_037783145.1). Classification (NCBI taxonomy): domain Eukaryota; kingdom Metazoa; phylum Chordata; class Mammalia; order Perissodactyla; family Equidae; genus Equus; species Equus przewalskii. Next base: position 46,631,954 of record NC_091836.1, on the reverse strand, counting down.
TCTCAGCTTGTAGAGCACCATACTGGCTTATTGAGATCAGTTGCATGACAGATGTCCTGTTTCAGTCATCACCAGCAAATTGTACTGAGTCTGTCTTCATCTTCTTTGGAAAGACTTCAGGCTTTATTGATCAGAATTTACACAGTTCCCACATAACCTTTCTCTCTGCATCCATACAGTTTGCACTATGTTTCTCATTTTGTATTACTATAGTCCATTTATTACAGTTTCTGACCCATATTGACGCATTACAGTGCACAGTGCACATTAGCATTGACTCTGTGTGTTACACACTGTATGGGTTTTGGCGAATGTGTAATGACATGGACCCATCATTTCTGTATCATGGAGTGTAGTTTCACTTCCCTGAAACTCCCCTGTTCTCCACTGATCGACTCATCCCTCCCCCAATCCCCAAATCCTTCACAACCAAAGATCTTTCTAGTAACTCGTGCTTTTGTCTTTTCTAGAATGTTATGTACTTGGAATCATACACTGCATAGCCTTGTCACATTGGCTTCTTTACTTAGGAACATACTTTTAAGGATCCTCCATGTGTTTTCGTGGCTTGATACCTCATTTCTGTTTATCACTGAACAGTATTTCATTGTGTCGATGCACCACTGATTGTTTTTGTCTGTTGGAGTCTTGAAGGACAGCTTGCTTAAAACTCTAACTCTTGGGGCTGGCCCAGTGGCACAACAGTTAAGTTGGCACGTTCTGCTTCAGCAGTCTGGGGTTCGCCAGTTCAGATCCTGGGCCTGGACCTACGCACCACTTAGCAAGCCACACTGTGGCAGGTGTCCCACATATAAAATAGAGGAAAAGGGCACAGATGCTAGATCAGGGACAATCTTCCTCAGCAAAAAGAAGAGGATTGGTGGTGGATGTTAGCTCAGGGCTAATCTTCCTCAAAAAAAAAAAAAAAAAAAAACCACCTCTAACTCTGCCAATTGTGAATACAGTACCTACAAACATTCATGTGTAGGTTTTCTGTTAACATAAGGTTTCAATTCATTTGGAAAAATACCAAGGAGTCTTATTGCTGGATCTTACTCTATGTAGTAACAGCGTATTTTGTTTTTTAAAAAAATTCCTGTCTTCCATTGTAGGCATACCAAATTCCATTTCCACCAGCAATGAATGAGGATTACCTATAGTTTTGCGTTTTCACCAATATTTGGTGTTCTGAGTGTTTTGAGTTTTACCCATTTAATAAGTGTTGAATGATACCTTGTTTTATTTGCAATTTCCCAATGACATTTGATGAGAAGTAGGTTTTCATATTGCTTATTTCCCATCTGTGTATCTTCTTCAGTGAGCTGTCTGTTCAGATCTTTTGCCCATTTTTTACTTGGGTTTTTTTGTCTTCTGACTTGAGTTTTAAGAGTTCTCTGGATATTTCAGATGACCAGTCATTTATCTGATAAATGTTTTACAAAGATTTTCTCTTACTTTAATTGTGTTTTTATTCTCTTAACACTGTCTTTCTCAGAGCAGGAGTTTTTCATTTTAATAATGTAAAAGGAGGAGTTTTTCATTTTAATAATGTAAAATTTGTGTTTGTTTCTTTTTGGTTTTGTATCTAAAAATTCATCTCCAAACCCAAGGTGATCTGAATTTTCTCCTATGTTATCTTCTAGGAGTTTATTCCTTTGGTATTTTACATTTAGATCACTGATGTGTTTTGACTTAATTTTTCTGAAAGGTGTAAGGCCTATGTCTATGTTCATTTTCTGTGTGTGTGTTTGCATGTGGATATCCATACTTCCACGATATTTGTTTCAAAGACTTTCTTTTTCATTTGAATTCCTTCTTTGTCAAAGATCAGTTGACTCTATTTGTGATGGTCTATAAGGAAGGCAGTTGACTCACATATCCTTCAACCTTGCTATACATTGGTATTAATTCTAGGAGTTCTTGGTTATTGTGAGTTCTTTCAGAGGTTTCACAGGTGCAATCATGCTATATGGAACAAATGCTATGAATTTAGCTGCAGAATTCATAAAGATGTTCCATCTCCAGAAGTGAAAGTTCCCCTCTATTACCAGTTTGTTATCATAAACGGATGTTGGGTTTTATCAAATCCTTTTTTATTTTCATTTCACCGTTCTTTCCTTTCTGATATTAGTAATTTCTGTCTTCCCTCTTTATCTTCGTTAAAGTTTATAAATTTTATTAGGCTTCTCAAAGAACCACGTTACTTTTTTGTTTTAATTTTCTCCATTGATTTCCCAGTGGCATTGATTTCTTTTCTAATTTTTATTTTTCCTTTTATTGTGCTTACTTTTGGTTTAATTTGCTATTCTTTTTGTTATTTACTAAGGTAGATGCTTAGAGATCTTTGGTGTTTCCAGTATATTCTTTCGATGACATACATTTCCCTCTGGGCACTGCTTTTGCTGCATCCAAGAACCTTTGGTATGTTGCATTTTCATTTTATTTAGTTCAAAATATTTTTTCATTTCTCGAGACTTCTTTGATCCTATGTATTATTTAGAGGTGTGTTGTTTAATCTCCACATGGTTGGGGATTTTCCAACTATCTTGCTGTTACTGACTTCTAGAGGAATGCCTGTGTGGTGTGAAAGCATATTTTGTATGATTTCTATTCCTTCAGATTTGCTGTGTGCTTTATGTCCCAGAATGTGGATTGTCTTGGTCAGTGTTCCCCATGAACTTGAGAAGAATGTGTATCCTGCTGCTGTTGCATGAAGTATTCCATAGATTACAATGAAATCCAGTTGTTCCACAGTGCTGTTCAGTTCACCTCTGTCCTTGATTTCCTGCCTACTGGGATTTATATTTCTTGGTAAAGGGGTGTTGAAATATAGAACTATTATACAAGACTCATCTCTTTTTCCATGCATTCTATCAGTTCTTGCCTTATGTATTTTGCCCCTCTGTTGTTACACACATACACGTCAAAGATGGCTCTAACTTTTTGGAGAATAGACACCTTTATCAGTATGCAATGCCCCTCTTTATCTCTGATATTTCCTTGGTTTGGAATCTGCATTGTCTATAATTTATATATGGATGACAACTTTCTTTTGATTAGTGTTGGCATGGTCTGTTTTTCTCCATCCCTGTACCCTTCATCCTTCTGTGTCTTTATACTGAAAGTGAGTTTCTTGTCGACAGTATATAACTGTTTGTTTTTTAAAAATCTGCTATCACTATACCTTTCAAATATATTGAGACCATTTTGGATTTAAGTGGTTATTGGGATTAATATTTACCACTACTTTTACTGTTTTTTATAGCTTCCTCTGGTTGATTTTTAAAAATTTTTATCTATTTTTTTATTGTGGTAACATTGGTTTATAATATTATATAAATTTCAAGTGTACGTTGTTATATTTTGATTTCTTTGTAGATTATATCCTGTTATCCACCCAAAGACTAATTAAAATCCATCACCATACACATATGCCTAATCACCCCTTTTGCCTTCCTCTCTCCCCTCTTTGCCTCTGGTCACCACCAATCCAGTCTGTGTCTCTATGAGATTGTTGTGGTTTTTATCTTCTGTTTATGTGTGAGATCATGTGGTATTTCACTTTCTCCCTTTGATTTATTTTGCTTAGCATTATACCCTTAAGGTCCATCCATGTCACAAAGAGCCAGATTTCATCATTTCTTATGGCTGAGCAGTACTCCATTGTGTATACAGACCACATCTTTATGCATTCATCCCTTGATGGGCATCTAGGTTGCTTGCGATTCTTGGCTATTGTGAATAATGCTGCAACAAACATAAGGTTGTATATATCTTTATGCATTCATATTTTCATGTTGTTTGGATAAATAACCAGTAGTGGGATAGCTGGGTCATATGGTATTTCTACTCTTAATCTTTTGAGGAATCTCCATACTGTTTTCCATAGTGGCTACACGAGTTTGCACTTCCAACAGCTGTGTATGAGGGTTCCCTTCTCTCCACATCCTCTCGAAACTTGTTATTTCCTGTCTTGTTAATTATAGCCATTCTGGCATGCATGAGGTGATTTGCATTTCCCTGATAATTAGTGATGTTGAACATCTTTTCATGTGCCTGTTGGCCATCTGTATATCTTCTTTAGGTAAATGTCTGTTCAGGTCTTTTGCCCATTGTTTAATTGGGTTGGCAGTTTTTTTGTTGAGATATATGAGTTCTTTATATGTTTTTTATATTAACTCCTTACCAGATATAAGGCTTGCAAATATCTTCTCCCAATTGTTAGGTTGTCTTTTTCTTTTATTGATGGTTTCCTTTGCTGTGCAGAAGCTTTTTAGTTTGTTGTAGTCCCATTTGTTTATTTTTTCTGTTGTCTCCCTTGCCCAGACAGACATGGGACTTGAAAATATGCTAAGACCAATGTTGAAGAGCATACTGCCTATGTTTTCTTCTAGAAGTTTCATGTCTTTGATTCAAGTCTTTAATCCACTTTGACTTAATTTTTGTGTATGGTGTGAGATAATGGTCTACTTTCATTCTTTTGCATGTGGCTGTCCAGTTTTCCCAACACCATTTATTGAAGAGATTTTCCTTTCTCCATTTTATGTTCTTGGCTCCCTTGTCAAAAATTAGCTGCCCATAGATGTGTCGGTTTATTTCTGGGCTCTTGATTCTGTTCCATTGATCTGTGTGTCTGTGCCAGTACCATGCTGTTTTGATTACTATAGCTTTGTTATATATTTTGAAGTCAAGGAGTGTGATACCTCTAGCTTTGTTCTTTTTTCTCAGGATTCCTTTGGCTATTCTGGGTCTTTTGTTGTTCCGTATAAATTTTAGGATCCTTTGCACTATTTCTGTGAAAAATGTCATTGGAACTTTGATAGGGATTTCCTTGAATCTGTAGATTGCTTTAGGAAGTATGGACCTTTTAACTATGTTAATTCTTCCAATCCAAGAGCATGGAATATCTTTCCATTTATTTGCATCTTCTTCAATTTCTTTCAACAACGTTTCATAGTTTTCAGTGTACAGATCCTTCACCTCTTTGGTTAAGTTTGTGTGTAGGTATTTTATTCTTTTTGTTGGAATTGTAAGATGGGATTGTATTCTTAATTTCTCTTTCTGCTACTTCATTGGTAGTGTAAGAAATGCAACTGATTTTTATATGTTGATTTTGTATCCTGCAACTTTACCATATTCATTATTTCTAAAAGTTTTTTGGTGAATTCTTTAGGGTTTTCTATATATAAAACCATGTCATCTATAAATAGTGACAGCTTCACTTCTTCCTTTCTGATTTGGATCCCTTTTTTTTTTTCTTTTTCTTGCCTGATTGCTCTGGGTAGGGCTTTCAATACTATGATAAATAAGAATGGTGAAAATGGGCATCCTTGTCTGGTTCCTGTTCTTAGAGGAATAGCTTTCAGTTTTTCTCCACTGAGAATGACATTAGGGGCCAGCCTGGAGGCACAGCGGTTAAGTGCCCGCATTCCGCTTAGGCAGCCCAGGGTTCACCCATTCAGATCCTGGGTGTGGACATGGCACTGCTTGGCAAGCCATGCTGTGGTAGGTGTACCACATATAAAGTAGAGGAAGATGGGCACGGATGTTAGCTCAGGGCCAGTCTTCCTCAGCAAAAAGAGGAGGATTGGCAGCAGATCTTAGCTCAGGGCTAATCTTCCTCCAAAAAAAAAAAAAAAAAGGGATGACATTAGCTGTGGGTTTGTCATACATGGCCTTTATTATGTTGAGGTACCTTCCTTCTATACCCATTTTATTCAGGGTTTTTATCATAAATGGATGCTGTATCTTGTCAAATGCTTTCTCTGCATCTATTGAGATGATCATGTGATTTTTATACTTCATTTTATTAATGTGGTGTATCACATTGATTGATTTGTGGATGTTGAACCATCCCTGCATCCCTGGAATAAATCCCACTTGATCATGGTGTATGACCTTTTAAATGTATCATTGTATTTGATTTACTAGTACTTTGTTGAGGATTTTTACATCGATTTTCATCAGTGATATTGGCCTGTAATTTTCTTTCTTTGTGTGTGGTCCTTGTCTGGTTTTGGTATCAGGGTAATGTTGGCTTCATAGAATGAGTTATGAAGCTTCCTGTCCTCTTCAATTTTTGGGGAGTGTGTGAGAAAGATAGGTGTTAAGTTTTCTTTGAATGTTTGGTAGAATTCACCAGGGAAGCTGTCTGGTCCTGGACTTTTATTTTTGGGGAGGGTTTTGAGTACTGTTTCGATCTCCTTACTGGTGATTGGTCTATTCAAATTCTCTGTTTCTTCTTGATTCCATTTTGGAAGGTTGTATGATTCTAAGAATTTATCCCTTTCCTCTAGATTATCCAGTTTGTTGGCGTACAGCTTTTCATAGTATTCTCTTATAGTCTTTTGTATTTCTGAGGTATCTGTTGTAATTTCTCTTCTTTCATTTCTGATTTTATTTATTTCAGCCTTCCTTTTTATTGGTGAGTCTAGCTAAATGCTTGTCAATTTTGTTTATCTTTTCAAAGAACCAGCTCTTGGTTTCACTGATCTTTTTCTATGGTGTTTTTAGTTTCTATTTCATTTATTTCTGCTCTGATTTTTATTATTTCTTTCCTTCTACTGATTTTGGGCTTTCTTCTTTTTTCAGTTCCTTTAGGTGCACTGTTAGACTGTTTATTTGAGATTTTTCTTGTTTGCTGAGGTAGGCCTTTATTGCTATAAACTTTCCTCTTAGAACCACATTTGCTGCGTCCCATAAATTTTGGTATGTCGTATTTTCATTTGTCTCCAGGTGTTTTTTTTATTTCTCCTTTTATTTCTTTGTTGACCCAGTCGTTGTTCAGTAGTATTTTGTTTAATCTCCACATAATTGTGGCTAATTTTCTTCCTGTACTTGATTTCTGCTTTCATACCTTTGCGTTCAGAAAAGATGCTATTATTTCAGTCTTCTTAAATTTATTGAGACTTGTTTTATGGCGTAATATGTCATCTGTCCTGGACAATGTTCTCTGTGCATTTGAAAAGAACGTGTGTTCTGTGGTTTTTGGATGGAATATTCTGTGTATATCTGCTAAGACCAGCTGGTCTAATGTGTCATTTAAGGCCAGTGTTTCCTTACTGATTTTCAATTTGATGTATCCATTGGTGTAAGTGAAGCATTAAAAGTCCCCTGCTGTTGTTGTGTTGCTGTCTATTTCTCCTTTTATGTCTGTCAATAATTGTTTTATATATTTAGGTGCTCCTATATTGGCTGCATAGATATTTACAAGTATTATATCCTCTTGTTGGATTGTTCCCTTTATCATTATATAGCGTCCTGCTTTGTCTCTTGTTATAGTTTTTGTTTCAAAGTGTATTTTTTCTGAAATAAGTATTGCTACCCCAGCTTTCGTTTCATTGCCATTTGCATGGAGTATCTTTGTCCATCCCTTCAGTTAAGTTTGTGTCTTTAGGTCTGAAGCGTGTCTCTTGTATGCAGCATATATATGGCTCTTGTTTTTTTATCCAATCAGCAACCCTGTGCCTTTTGATTGGAGCACTTAGTCCATTGACTTTTACAGTAGCTAATGATAAGTATGTACTTGTTGCCATTTTGTTACTTTTTTTCTGGGTGTTTTAGTAGTTCTTCTCTGTTCCTTTCTTCTTCTCTTGCTCTCTTCCCTTGTGGTTTGATGGCTTTGTTTAGTATTATGTTTGGATTCCTTTCTCTTAATTTTGTGATTACCATGAGGTTCATATGTAATAATCTATGGATATAGCAATCTATGTTAAGTTGATGCTCTCTTTAGTTTGACCTTTTGCTAAAAGCTCTACTCTTTTACTCCCCTCCTCCCACATTTTATGTTGTTGATATCATATCTAACCTCTTTTTTTGTGCATGTGTATCCATTACCCTCTTATTGTGGAAATAGACAGCTTTAGTACTTTTGTATTTTGACTTTCATGTTAGCTTCCTAGGTGGTTGATCTGCTACCTTTGTGTATTTGCCTTCACCAGTGATTTTATTAGTTTTTTTCCCATAATTTTCTGTTTCCAATTTGTGGTCTTTTTTCCACTTAAATACGTCCCTTTAACATTTCTTGTAAAGTTAGTTTCTTGGTGCTAAACTCCTTTAGTTTTTGCTTGTCTGGGAAACTCTTTTATCTCTCCTTCCATTCTGAATGATAACCTTGCCAGGTAGAGTATTCTTAGCTGTAGGGTTTTTTTTTTTTCCAGCACTTTAAATATATCATGCCACTCCCTTCTGGCCTGTAGGGTTTCTGCTGAGATGTCTGCTGATAGCCTCATGGGGTTGTTACTGAAAGTTTGGTCTCTGAACCCAATGTCAATCCCAATAACAAGAACAGAGTCTTGAGTGAAAAAGAAAGACAGCTTTACTTTGCCAGGCAGGGGGAGCAAAGCAGCACCTAGTGCCTCAAGAATTGCTAGCTCCCTGTTAAGAAATGGGTAGGGGTTTTTATTTGGGGTTTTAGGTAGAGGAGGTGGGCATGTAGCCTTGGCTGGCGTTTTCCCACCACTCTGCATTTGGCCTTGTGAGCCCATTTGCAGGGCAAGATAAGAGAATTCACACAGGGGTGTCCTTGGCTGTTTGTCTCTGTGGCAGATGGTGGATTGTGGTGCCAGGAAGCTCTGGGAAGCTTCAGTTTCTTGATATTCTCTTGGCATTAGTTTCTCTGTAAAAGAACTTCAAGGATCTGTATCAGCCACAACTTTAGTGGCAGCCCAACTTGAGGCCACGTGGGCTTTAACAATTTGTAACTTCTATTTGGTTGTAAAGCTCAGGGAGTCAGAGGTTAAAGACGCATTTACATGTGAGTGTAACTAAAGAAGTAGGGGACTTGGAATGTGTGCTTTTAGTTTTAACCCCATATACACTGGGTTCACTGTAAGGGAACTGATATCAGAGCTGGTATTAAGAGCCAGGAACAGGGTTTCCTTTGTATATAACTTGCCGTCTTTCTCTTACAGCTTTTAGGATTCTCCTTTTATCTTTAATTGTTGACATTTTAGTTATAATGTGTCTTGGTGTAGGCCTCTTTGTTTTATCTTGTTTGGTGCTCTCTGTGCTTCCTGTACCTGGATGTCTGTTTCCTTCCTTAGGTTAGGAAAGTTGACAGCTATTATTTCTTCAAATAGATTCTCTGCCCCTTTCTCTCTCTCTTCTCCTTCTGGGACACCTATACAATGGATGTTAGTGCACTTGATGTTGTCCCAGAGTTCCCTTAGACTGTCCTTGTTCTTTTTAATTCTTTTATCTGTTCACCTTGGGTGATTTCCTCTAGTCTTTTGTCCAGCTCAGTGATCTGTTCTTCTGTAACATCTACTCTGCTATTGAGTCCCTCTGGTGAAGTTTTCATTTCTAGTATTGTATTCTTCATTTCTGATTTTTTCTTTTTTTATAATTTCCAATTCTTTGTTGACATTCTCACTGAATTCATCCATTCTTCTCCCAAGATCAGTGAACATCCTTATAACTCTTAGTTTGAACTGTTTGTTATGCAGATTGTTTACTTCTGTTTTGTTGAGTTCTTTCTCTGGGGTTTTGTCCTGTTCCTTTATTTGGAAGGTATTCCTTTGTCTCTTCATTTTGCCTCTTTCTCTGTGCTTATATCTTTGTAGTAGGTGGGTCAGCCATGTCTCCCGATCTTGAAGAGGTGGCCTTATGTAAGAGATGCCTTATGCAGTCCAGTAGTTTGCTTCCCTCTTGTCACCAGTTCCAAATGTTCCAGGAGTGTCCCCTATGTGGGCTATGTGTGTCCTTGTGTCATGGGATGGTTGCTCTTGCTGTAAGTGCCCAGGGAGGCTAGGCTGTCCTGCTGGCCAGCTTGTTGTAATGCTCAGTTGTGTGTGGCTGCCTTGGTCATTTCAGGCACTTTATTGGGCATGGGGAGCCCCAGTACAGTTGGCTACAAGGTCTAATAGCACACTCCTGTTGCAGTTTTCCTCTTAAGTGTGTAAGCCCCTAGAGTGGCTGATTGCTAGGCTCACGGTCTTACAATTGCTGTAGGCCTCTGGGCTGCAAGGCTGGAGTTAGCTCTCTTAGGGTTGCAGCTGAATGGGGCCAGCCCCAGACATGGGAGCACTCAATTGTTTCAGACTTTTGAAGGTGGGGCCGATCTCCTATGTGGCTGTGTCAGAAGCACAAGTCTCCTGCAGCTGACAGGCCCCACCACCTACGGGGTGACACACCCCATCAACACAGTCCTGCCTCATGCACATGCCCTGACCCACTGTAGTGGACCCAGTCACCCCAGTGCAGAGGCCCCACACAGTCTACCAATGCAGGCCCACCCATCGCACATGCCCTGCCCCACAGAGGCAGACCCACTCACCTAATTGCAAAGGTTCCAGACACCCCACCTATGTGGGCCCACAAGTTGCCCAAGGGCTTGCTCTTGGGTGGGGCCAGTCCCTAGTGTGGGTTGCCTGTCCTAGCTAAGCTGGATTAAATTGGTGCTCTAGTGGGTAGGGCAGACCCTGGGCTAACAGGCCAGGGGAAGGATTCCAGTGGCATCTGCCAGCGTCTGTGTCAGCATGCCTATATTAGGTCACAACAATGGCTCCTACGAGTGTCTCAGTCCCTAGAGAGGTCTCACCTCTCACCAAGATGCACCCAGAGTCTATCACATGAGTCTCTTTTTACCAAAGGACTCTACACCTTTCTTTCTGGTGATGGGTGAACTCGTGTGTGGGCCTTTCAAGAGCAGGCTTTTTTCCCCCTTATGTCTGATAGCTTTTCTGGGGTTATTCTCCATCATACTTCATAGCCAGAAAAGCCAGGTATTACGACACTTGTCTCGGTTGTGCCAAGTCCAAAAGCTGTTATTGTGGTAACACTCCCCTGCTGAGGTCCCTCACCCTCCAGGGAAGGCTTCATACCTTAAGGTTGCTCCCGGCCAGCTGTGAAGCATCATGGCTACAAGTTGGCTCTTTTTCTCTCCAGAAAGGAATTTCTGCCTCTTCCACCTCAGTCTGCACTGTCCCTTGTTGGATTCTTTTTTCCAGTTTGCAGTTCTCTCTGAGGGGTAATTGTTCCAAGAGCAGTGTAAATTCGTTGTGTCTGTGGGAGGAGGTGAGTTCAGAGTCTGACTTTGCCACCATCTTTCTCACTTTTTTTTGTCTTCCACATTTTTTCTACCTTCTCTGCTGAAATTGAGCATTTTACTTGATTCCTTTTTTCCTCTCCTAGCATATCAATTACACATTTTTTGAAAAATTCTTTTAGTTGATTGCCCTTGAGTTTTCAGTACACATTTACACCTAACCCACCTTTTCTGTCACATAACACTATAACATGTCACTGTCTGCGAACACTTCATAACACACTGTTCCCAATTCTGCTCCCTGTGCCTTGTCACATTGCTGTCATTTATTTCTCTGGTCCATAAGCTTCTCATTACCAAACACATTGCTGCTGTTATTATTTTAAATAAAATGTCATCTGTTATATTAATTGGAAAAATATAAAATATATTTTACTTTCATTTTTTCTATTCTAATCCTCTACCTTTATCATTTACTTTTCTGATAAATTGTTGAACAATTCATTCAAAGTAAGTGACTCATGACAAATTTCCTCAATTTTTGTCTCAGAAAGTCCTCATTTCTTCATTATTTTTGAAGGATAATTTTGCTTGACAGAGAATTCCAGGAAAATGGGTTTTTTTAATTTTCAGCACATTAAATATGTCACTCTACTCTGTTCTTGTTGCATGGTTTTTGAAAAGAAGTCCAATTTAATTCAAATGTTTGTTTCCTTATACCTAAGGTGTGTTTCTTCTCTGGCATTTCCCAATATATTCTCTATGTTTGATTTTTCTCTAGTTTGGATATGATATACTTGAGTGTGCACTTTTGTAGTTTATCATGTTTAGTGTTCCCTGAGCTTCCTGGATGTGCAGTTTGCTGGCTATCAATAGTTTTAGGATATATTGATGATTATTACTTCACTTGTTTTTTCTGTTTCTTTCTCTTTCTTTTCCTTCAGGTATTCCCATTATGTGTATTTTAGACCTTCTGTTAAAGAGGGTTGTCCTAGGCTTTATGGATATTGTGTTCTGCCTTTTTTGTTCTGTCTGATAATGATAATATTTGCTTCATTGTATGGCATTTGTCATTTCCCAAAATGTTCTTGAACCTGCCATAACAGAGAAATATGATGAAAGGTGATCAGAGTAAAAATGTGTAAATAATTTCCATGTTCATCATGCTGTTAAATTGATGAGGAAGTGTGTACAGAAAAACAGTGAGTTTTGATGATCACATCATAGAATAAATGTTTGGAGATGATGCAGTCATACACAACCTTCCTACAAAGGGAGAATGGATGTCCACTGCTGTCAGTCTTATGCATCCTATTATACAAACGTTTGTGGTGTTTCAGGACTCAGTGGTCATTGAGGACGTTGCTGTGAGCTTCACCTCAGAGGAGTGGGCTTTACTGGATCCTTCACAGAAGAAACTCTACAGAGATGTGATGTGGGAAACTTTCAGGATCCTGGCCTCAGTAGGTAAGAATGAGGACATTCCTTCACTGCATCAATTAGAGAACATGTCTATCTTGCCCATCAACATTGTTCTAAGATGTGGAATGTGGAAAGGGGGGTGTTGGTAAATAAACCAGATATGGTCATAGCTTATCATGGTCTTAGAATCTAAAAACTTTTCTATATCAACTTTCTGCGTCTGCATTTCAGGAAAAACATGGGAAGATCATGATATTGAAGATCAGCACAAAAACCAGGGGAGAAAACAAAGGTGAGTCACACTCACAATAGTAAGTGGTCTCTCACATGAGAATCCTGGTAGGTTATGAAACTTTAAAAAGAAACAAACAAGACGACCCATGAGCCAAATTTAGCTATGAGAAAAGTTTCACCAAATATACTTTCTGAAATGTGATGTACAGGCTCAGCGTTTGTGAAATAGCTCACTCGGAAACAGTAATAACAAACCCTATACGTGAATATCACTGGATAATAGCAGGGGTGCAGTCCTCTTGCAGAGCACTCAATATATTCAATTTCACAGAATTCTGACAAAGCAGAAAACCTAAACTTTTCCTATAAATCAAAATAAATATAACAAATATAAAATCATTAGTAAAGAAATCATTAATGGGGCCAGCCTGGTGGGACAGTGATTAAGTTTGCACATTTGGCTTCAGTGGCCTGGGGTTCACCAGGTGCAGACTTGAGTACCACTTGTCAAGCCATCCTGTGGCAGGTGTCCCACGTATAAAGTAGAGGAGGATGAGCACAGATGTTAGCTCAGGGCCAATCTTCCTCAGCAGAAGGAGGAGGATTTGTGGCAGATGTTAGCTCAGGGTTACTCTTCCTCAAAAAAAAAAAAAAAAAAAAAATCATTAACAATGTGCTTCTCACTTTTTACAGAAGTCATATGGAATTGAGACTCTGTGAAAGTGAAGAGGGTAGTCAATGTGGAGAAAACTTCAGCCTTATTCCAAATCTCAATCTGAATGAGAAAACCACTGGAGCTAAACCACATGAATGTAGTGCATGTGGAAAAGTCTTCATGCATCATTCATCCCTTAATAGGCATGTTAGACATCACACTGGACACAAATCATATGAGTATCAAAAATATGGAGAGAAGCCATATAAATGTAAGGAAAGTGGGAAAGCCTTCACTTTTTCTAGTTTTCTTCAAATGCATGGAAGAACTCACACTGGTGAGAAACCTTATCAATGTAAAAAATGTAGTAAAGCCTTCACTTTCTCCAGTTCTCTTCGAATACATGAAAGAATTCATACTGGAGAGAAACCCTATGAATGTAAGGAATGTGGGAAAGCCTTCATTTCTTCCAGTGCATTTCGAGTACATGAAAGGAGTCACAGTGGAGAAAAACCCTATGAATGTAAAGATTGTCATAAAGCATTCAGTCATTCCAGCACTCTTCGAATACATGAGAGACGTCACACTTTAGAAAAACCCTATCAATGTAAGGAATGTGGGAAAGCCTTTATTGCTCTCACAAACCTTCGAGTACACATGGTCACTCACACTGGAGACGGACCTTATAAATGTAAGGAATGTGAGAAAGTATTCATTTATCCCAGTTCATTTCGAATACATGAAAGGAGTCACACTGGCGAGAAACCCTATGAATGTAAAGAATGTGGGAAAGCCTTCAGTTTGTACACTAACTTAAAAAAACACAAAAGAACTCACACAGGAGGGACACCCTATGTATGTAAGGAATGTGGTAAGGCTTTTATTTCTCTTCAAGTTTTCAAAATACATGAAAGAAATCACAATAGACAGAAATTCTATGAATGTAAAAAATGCAATAAAGCATTTACTTGTCCCAGTTCTCTTCAAATACATGAAAGAACTCATACTGGAGAGAAACCCTATGAATGTAAGGAATGTGGGAAAGCCTTTGTAGTTCCCTCAAGCCTGCGATCACACATGATCTTTCACACTGGAGATGGACCTTATAAATGTAAGGAATGTCAGAAAGCATTCATTTCTCCCAGTTCACTTCAAAGACATGAAAGGATTCACACTGGAGAGAAACCCTATGAATGTAAAGAATGCAGTAAAGCATTCAGTTATACCAGTTCTCTTCGAAAACATGAAAGAACTCATACTGGAGAGAAACCCTATGAATGTAAAAAATGTAGTAAAGCCTTCACTACTTCCAGTTGTCTTCGAAGACATGAAAGAACTCATACTGGAGATAAACCCTACGATTGTAAGGAATGTGGGAAAGCCTTTATAGATTCTTCAAGCCTTCGATCACATATGATGTTTCACACTGGAAATAGACCTTATAAATGTAAGGAATGTGAGAAAGCATTCATTTATCCCAGATTCCTCCGAAGACATGAAAGAAGTCACACTGGTGAGAAACCCTATGAATGTAAAGAATGTGGGAAAGCCTTCAGTTCTCATCAAAATTTCCAAATACATAAAAGAAATCATTGGACAGAAACCACATGAATGTAAAAAGCTGTAGTAAAGCATTTAGTTTTCTCAGTTCTCGGCAAAGACACGAAAGAGTTTCATATTGGAGAGAAACACTGTGATTGACAGAAAAGTGGGAAAGACTTTATTTCTCATGAAAACTTTGGAGGATATGCGAGAATGCACACTAGAGGAAAAACCATATAAATGTAATGAATGTGAGAAAGTCTTTTGTCATCCCAGTTCTCTGAATGTATAAAAGGACTCACTTGACAAAAACCTCTTGAAAGTAAACAGCATGAGAAAGACTTCAGTTGGCCTACGTCACTATACGTGAAAATTCCACCAAAAAGAAATATAAATGTAAGTAATATGAGAACACTTGGCAGAAATTAACTTATGTATAATGCTCCAGGAAGTTTTCAACATGAAAGATTTGCATAAAAGTTGTAAATATATTGTTTACCAAGCCTCTTTCTTAAAGTGCAACATTGTATTGTGGATTTATGTTAATTACTTTCAGAAATGAACATTGAAGTGAGGTAATTCTACAAGTCATCAACAATAGTACAGAAGATTAGGGGCCGGCCCAGTGGTGTAGTGGTTAGGTTCATGCCCAGGGTTCACAGGTTCAGATACCAGGCATGGACCTACATTGAGCCATCCATGTCAATGCATCCCATATACAAATAGAGGAAGATGGGCACAGATGTTAGCTCAGGGACCGTCTTCCTCAAGCAAAAAGAGGAAGATTCGCAGCAGATGTCAGCTCAGGGCCAATCTTCCTCACCAAAAAAAAAAAAGAGTACATAAGATTACTAGGTAGTGCTTTTTTCTTAAATCAGTTAATATTTTCTCTAATTTTTTTATCATGTTTTAATTGTTCTGTGTTAAGACATCACTGAAAAATGACAGTTTGTGTTTCTTGGGATTTTTTTTTTTTACTGGCCTTGTGTTGCAGTTCCTGGATGTGCCTAACCCATTGTATATGTTCCTTTCTTAGAGAAAGCTCCTTTTGGGGGTGGTGGGTATAGGAGCCTATTTTTACTTTTTATACTATTAAACAGTTGGAATAAATTTTTATGTATGGCAAGTTTATCAAAGAGTAGTTTCAATGAATTGTTACTTTCATATTTGGGTCTTTGTTCTTTGTCCTTCCTTCTGACTGGTGACTGATTTGGTGAATAGACCTTGAAATAAGTAGAGGCCTGTGATAGGGCAACAAATTCTAGAGCTGGACACATCACCCCTATATTGCATTATGTCAGTGAGGGTAATATTAAGAACCAGATCTTTAAGAATCCATCCCCTTTATGGTGCCGTGTTGGAATTCCCCAATGGCCTCACTTGCATGAGATTTGGAAGGCAGAAGCACACAAGGCCTTAGGCAGATTTGGGAGCCACAACACAGGGAGGGAGACAGTTATGTAGGAGCTTCAAGGAAACCACTTTCCAGCCCATTTTCTGGATTCTTTGAGTATCTTGAAAACCACCAACACCTATTTGATTTCCATTTTCTTACACGTGTATTTTCCACTGATGTTTTTACAAGTTTCACGTCAAAGATTCATTAGAGTTTGGATTTTTCTGTAAGGCCTCTTGTGTTCACCAGGAAACTAATTCAGACCTTTGTGGTTGAGAGTGTTCTCTGAGTCCCCGCTTCTCTAGATGATAGCTGAATAAGGTTTAATGTGTATAGGAGAGACCTTATGCTGTTAATGGTGCTAGTGAACACATTTTCCTGATTCACCATGACGTCTACAATGGGGCATAAAAAGAAGGATGTGGGAGTCCATTTCTCTCCTGCATTGTGCAGTGGCTGCCTTGACCCAGTTCTTCCATGAGAACAGTCACCTTTCTCATGTCAGGAAGATTGTGTGTTTCCTGTTACTTGTATCTGAACATATTCCCTCAATATGTTTTCAAAAATGTATGATTGTGTGTCATTAAAATTATGTGCATTTCCTTCTGAAATGAACACTTCTGTAGTTGTTTCAACGATACATTTTATCAACTATTTTCTAAGCCATCGTATGTTAATAACTATTATCATGGTTTTCATTTCCTGAGAGAAGATATTAAAATCCATATTTATTATGGGTTTCCTGATATACATTGCAATTTTCTTTACTTAATCATTATGCATTATGAGTCAGTTTTATCATGTGTATTCAAATTCAGTTATTTTTTCCTCAGGCTAACTTTATTTTTTATTCTTTTATATGTACAGTTTTTGTCATGACACTAATTTCTCATTCATTCTTCACCCAAAACTTAAAATCATGGTGTTTTCAGTGCCCTCTTGTCAGTGACCTGCAGGATTGCACCTGTAGTGAGAGGGGTGTAACAAATTCTAGTAAGAATGACGACAGACCACAGAGGACTATGAGGAATAACAGTAACATGGTGCTCAGAAGGACTTCTTACAAGATTTTGGCCTGTGTTTGTGGATTTGACTGCTATTCAAGGAAGCAGGTCACTTTCTGTATTGAAGCTGTGAGGAGGTAAACTTAATTCTATCTTCGGTAAACATTTTATCTTTGGTAAACATAATCATTGTTTTCTGCAAGGCAAAAACAATGTAATGGAACTAAAATTAATTTTTAAGAAGTCCCAGTTAGTCATTTTAGTAAAAAAAAGGAAATATTACTCATTTTTATGGTTTAGAATTTTATCTTTTACCAGTTTTACTGGGGTGGTTACAAGATACCGTTAGTTTCGTCTTGGTAACTGTGTATGTTTGATGAAGGAGGTGTGACGTTTGTCTCTTCAGCAGGATAAGACTTGAACTTGCAGTAAATGCAGGCCAGCTCCTGGTCCTCTGGAACAGATTTTGCCTTTCCTACTTATTATCAAATCACTGATATATTTCCCACAGTGTATTTAGACACCGTTTACCATAAAGTATCTCAGTTAGATTATATAAATTCACTTCTTACTATACACATGATATTTTTAATATCTTCTTTGTGACTCAACTGAGGCCTTTCACTTTAGGTAAATTGTGAAACAATACACACCTGGCAAGGGAGAGACACAGGGCCACTGTGCCAATCAAGCCTTTCTTTCTCAGAGACTGTGCTCTTGATGCTAGTGTTTCAGCATCCCTCACCTGCCATGCACTATAGAGTCAGTGTACCCAGTGTAGCAGAAATAAGGCATGGCAGGGTTTGGATATAACAGCATGAGACATACAAGTTCTTGCAGTCCTGGTGCTTATGTGTTTGTGGGAAAAGAGAGATGATTAACAAATGGCAAACCCTTGTCTTACAAGATGGAAATAAGGGCTCTGACGGAAAGTAAAACAAAACAAAACATTGAGCTAATAGGGTCGCTGAGATGTTTATACATCTCTTCTATGAAGGTAGGAGCCCCAATAAGTGAGAATGTCATTATTATTGTTATCTGGGACTTGAGACTTCCTATTGATTTCAGCCACAAATGTTTGTGGTGTCTTTTTGTGTTTAATGTCATTTGAGAGCATTTTTATTTACCTTTAAATACTTAAAATGTTGTAGTATTTGGCATTTTCATGTTGCTGCTGTATAGACTGTGCAACATACACCCCATTAAACCATGGAGTTCCTCCCACTTAGAGGAACAGTGGCCTTCATCTGCACTGTTCTAGCTCATCCTGAGTGTACTCTGTGAGTAGGGTGACGTCTATGCAAGTCCACTGTGATCTCCCAGTGGAAATACCACAAAGAGCTCTGGGTGTTTAGCAGCAATCAGCCAAGGAACAAGTGAGGTGAGCTGCAGAGAGAGGGTGTCATTTTGAGTAAGATCCTATTTGAGTGTAAGAGGAGAAATGGGAAATTGTCAACATCTTTTCATTACAGGAGTGGCTGGAAGTCTTTAGTTTCAATGATCCATAAAGTCTCATAGCCCATTTAGCTGTTCACAGGTTTCAGCTCCTTATGCTTAGGTGTCCAGCTATGTTGTGGAAAAGTCAGAAACAACAGTAACAGCTACAAGGTTTCATAAAAAGCAAAATAAATTATTACTCTTTTCCGTTTTTTTTTAGCGTTATGTATTGGAGGGATGTCGTTCAAATGGGCACCACAAGAGTGTTCTTTTTAGTGATGGCATGTTTTCCATTTTTTGATGCAGTATTAGTATACAATTGTGAAAATTAACAACTATACCTAAAAAATATGCATTTATATAATTAATAGAAAATGAATAACAGAATCACCTTCGCATGTTAGGAGAACATTAAACTCTTCTGATCCTTGGTTTTTATGCATTCAGCACTTCTTTCTAGCACTGGGATCCTTCTTACGAAGAACTGAAGGACAGAGAAGAAGAATTCAGTCCTCAACTGGCCTTTCTTGGAACCCTGTCTTAATTGTGAAAAAACCCCCTAGGGTTGCACCTGCCCTCATCTCATACTCATAACTAGGAGTGAAGTGAAACGGCTCCCAGAATCTTTGAGTTTAAATCAGGTTCTGTGGACAGACCTGTAGAAATACTGTGGTTCTGAAACAAAAAAGTGTCTCCAGGGTGGGACCTGTCTGGGGACATCCTTGCTCATGTGCATCAGCATCACTGCTTTCCATTACCATCCATAGACCACTTCCAGCTCGTTTCCCAAAGGGTAACCACCAACAGCAACACCTCCTTACCCAAGGTCACTGGGAGAACTCTGGGATACTTTGCCTCACATACCCAAGTACGAATTAAAGTCACTCCTTACTCTGCACATGTTACACCTCAGTCTGCAGAGGCTCATTTCCTTGCTCAGGGCTATAAATTCACTCAAATTTCTGAGACACATACTGACTCCTCAGACCTGATGGCATTTATCTTGGTCCATGGGCCCCTGTGATATGGAACCATTAAGACGTCTCTAACCTAAAGGTCTAGGCAGAATTCAACGGACTTCCCTCACCTTTCCCAGATAACTTAGTGACTGACCAAAGCACCTGATGTGAAAAAAACGTGTCACAGGTAATAGAATCCATGCGCATTAAGTGCAGGTAGATGAGGGGTCCCTAGAGCTGATGGTAGATGGACTTTGTCGGGCTGCTCACCCCCTCTGCTGGGCTGCTTGCTACGCTCAGACCATGGTAGACCCTCTTATAGACAAATTACTCCTCCTGTCATACATGATCCTCCTGAAGCCAGAATCAAGGACTCACCAAGATGCTCTAGAAATTATTGATATTATCCACGAATGTCTCAACATATAATACACTAGAGTCTGGAAAAGGATTCAGTGGACCTTGTACCTCTTTTATGACCGAGGCTGCAATCCTCTTGGGATAGCTAAGGCTTACGTAGACAAAACTTGTGTTCTTCTAAATAGATGTTCCTGCTGTTTGAGTTGCATCCAATCCTCAGCTTTTGGGGCTTATTACTTTGTTCTGATCATAAAACTTGCACCTGCTAAGTAGAGCCTTTCTATACTAGATATTTCTGGTCACTTCTACAGGTCTTTGGTTTCTTGTAATCGTGCCCCCTGGCCACCACTCTCATATCCCACTCCTGGGTCTTCCTCCTAACATCGCCTATAGTCTGTGTGCTGTGTGTGCCAATATTTCATTTAGGGCACCTTCCTTCAAAATCTCTTCAGTCCATCCAACACAAATATGCAGTTTTCCCACTACTCACACTCACATGCTC
The DNA here is from genome assembly GCF_037783145.1 of Equus przewalskii. Taxonomy (NCBI): domain Eukaryota; kingdom Metazoa; phylum Chordata; class Mammalia; order Perissodactyla; family Equidae; genus Equus; species Equus przewalskii. Next base: position 46,611,456 of record NC_091836.1, on the reverse strand, counting down.
ATTGGCCTGTGAGTGACTGTTTCTGACCTGGGCACACATAACATTCAACAGACATCTTTAATGCCAATCAAGAAATGTCCCAAACATTCAAAATACATGGAGCAGACAGCTTATGTTTGGGATGTTGTACCCGAAGGAAAACCCCCTGGCAGCCATGGTAGCTGCTGACTACTTGGGGTTTGGACTATTTATTAACCAGGCAGGTGAGTTCTGTTCCCCTAAAATGTCTGCTCGCTGCATGTGGGCAGGCTGCACTGGCAGGGTGCCACCAAGGACACAACAAATGAGGCAGCAAATTAAACAATAAGATTACTAGAATATGTGAACAGAGTTCTAGAACCATACTGACACTTTCCTGGATCTCTCCAACACCCTGGGATGACTGGATTAAAAAATTTTTTGAGGTTTTGTGATCCTAATCATAATTTCTTGTGCTTTCACATGGCTTTTCAATTAATACTCAAATTCAAATTCATTTAATGAAACATGTCATTCAGTTAATAAGCCTCAGGAGTGAACTCTAGATGAAGACACTGATGTCATTGTTAATATTCAGGTCTTCATCAGCTTTAGACACCTGCTCCTTCTGTCTGGCCCACAATGAGTAAATAAGTCAGGAAGGTTGACACTTGCCCATTTTCTTTTTGTGCCAACAGGTAGGAGGGTAAAACCTTGAAAACCTGCAGACTCTACTTCTGTACACGTTAATGGTTCTAGCCATTCTTCCTTGCACAAGCCAACCCAACCCAACCCACTTGCCCTTGTCCTACTCTCCCTAGAAAGTACCGATGAGTAATAAATATATTTCTATCAACTTGATGCATGTGGTGACACAGTCTTGACATCCAATCCCATTTTAGGTAGAGCGTTAATCCTGGCCCCAAAAGGGCGATGATAAAACAGAAGGTAACCAATGGAAGGTGTCTTTTGAGTGACAAACGTATTCAGTTTAGGGAATTTTTATAAGGAAAAGAAATCCAAATACAGAGACTCCAGGATAATGTCTTTAGATGCATTAGTCACAAAAGAAAAATTCCAAAACCACCCACATGGCCCTACCAGTAGAATTACCAAGTGAAAATGGAATAGTCTCACAAGGGAAAATACAGCAACACAAGTGAAGGGTGGTTTCCATTATGATACGCAAAGGACTCTGAGTGATCATCTCATCTTCACAATATGGAAAAAAGTGAATAATCTGAAAAGCAACACCTCTTAGATCCAAGAGAGATTTGAGATTACATGGCAAACCAATGCTCCCAAAATGAGAGACCAGCAAATACAGAGAATTACCACTTACTTGGAGGAGAAACAACTGGAGACAGCAACCTCTAGGAACACAGAAACTGTTCTTGATGGATTTACTGGAGACGTAGATTGGACTGACTTGAGAATTAAAAGCATTGGGGAGTCCAGTCTTAGGGAACCTCCAAAATGTATGTATTTTTCCACCAGCAGCCCACGGTGCTTCTCATTGTGAAGACTGGAAAGCATTCCAGGTGGAAACATTCTGATGTACACACAAAGCATTCTGTGCTCTGTGACTTAGACCATCCCTCAAAGGAAATTAATTTGCCAAAAGTTTATCTGATTAGAGAAAGCAGTCAGACAACTCCCAGACTCTTCAGGATTTCTCTCTGGCTAAAGGGGAGGAACAAATGCTAAGATGGTGTTGTCAAGTTCATAGTCCAGGGATTCTGTCCCATGAAACCTTTACAGGTTTAATCATAGCATAAGAGAACATTTTCCCACACTAATGTCTTCCCTCCTATCAACAAGGCCCCAGTATAAAAACAGTGGGTTAAAGTAGAGGATTGCAAGACCAGACTACTTAAGACTAAGTTTCTAGGGATGGGCAAACACACCAGGGGAGAAAAATACAAGGACACTAGAGGCTAGTGAAGCCCCTGACACCTACAGCTAAAGCGAACATTAATAGTCTAAGGCCTATTCAAGAAATCATACAGCCTCACACTAAGGGACTATTTACCTCTAATCTTATTGTGAAAATTCACAAATACATGGAATTAAACAAAACACTCTTGGACAACCACTGAGTCAAAGAGAAATCAATAGGGAATCAATATTTTTTAAATATCTTGTGACAAAAATGAAAATAACTTATGAAAACTTGTGGGATGCAGTTTAAGGAGTAATAAAAGGGAGACTTATAGCAATAAACACCTATATTAAGAAAGAGAGATCAAAATAACAACCTAAAATTGCACCTCAGGAACTAGATAAAGAACAGCAAACTAAACCTTACATTAGCAAAGTTAGGAAATAATAAAGATTAGAGCCAAAATAAATCGAATATAGGAAAACAGAAAAATTTCAAAACTATCAGTTTTTTTTGAAATAATAAACACAATTGACAAACCCTTAACTGACGATGAACAGAGGAGGAAAGAATCAAATATATAAAATCAGAAATGAAAAAGGACATATTAAAACAGGTGCCTCAAAACTAAAAAGAATCAAAAGGGACTATTATGAACATTTATATGTGAACAAATTGGATAATCTAAAAGAAATGGATAAATTCCTAGAAACATACAACTTACCAAGGTAGACTTTAAAAATATAAAGCCTGAACAGACTAATTACAAATTCAAATTAATACCGATCCTTCTTAAACTCTTCCAAAAACTAAAAGGGATGCTTCCAAACTCATTTTTTGAGGCCAGCATCTACCTGATACGAAAGCCAGATGAAGACATTGCAAGAAAAGAAAACTACAAGCTAGTATCTCTGTTTAAACTTGACTTGGCCATCGTGCCCAAATATTTAGTCAAACATTCTACTGGACATTTCTGGGCAGGGTTTTTCTCCTGAGATGATCATTTCAATGGGTGGAGTTTAAGTGAGTGAGATTACTCTCCACAATGTGGATGCCCCTCATCCAGTCAATTGTTGTTCTTAACAGAACAAAAACTGAATTCCCTGAACAAGAAGGATTCTGCCACTAGAGTGCCTTTTGACTCAGACTACAGTTTTTTCCTGGGGTCTCCAACCTGCCCATCTAAATTGCAGATTTTCAATTTACTCAAATTCCATGATGACGTGAGCCATTTCCTTAAAGAAAGAAAAGAGATGTCAGTATTATGACAGGTGAGCTGCTCCCTTTGTCTCTGCTTTTGATCTATAATTAGTAAGACATTCATAAGTCAACAAAGGCTCCTCTGCTTAACACACTAGGATGCTGGAGAGATCCACATATCTGTACACTTGATGGTGGCTTGACTGGAACACAAAGAGGAGGTGGAACAGGGGTAACAGTGGAAATGGGGCCAACAACCCCAGCCCTCCGGGCATGACAGCTGAGCCTGCAGCCCCAGCAAACCAGCCAACAGTGGGAGAGGCAGGACCCATGATCCCAGCCCCCCAAGCTGTGGTAGTATCCACACCCGCAGAGAAACTAGTAGCAGCAGTGGAGGTGGCACATGCAACTTCAGCCCCTAGCTGCTGCAGGGGCCACAGAGAATTGTTCAATGGTGGTGGTGGGCCTGTGACCCCAGCCTCCCACCCATGGCAGTGGTGCCTGCAAACCCAACAGCGCTAGATGTGATAGAGGGGCCCATGACCCCAGATGCCACCCCCACACCGCCTCCCCCCCACAGCAGCAACAGTGCCCATGACCCATGCATCCCTGCACACAGTGGAGGTGCCCACCATCCCAGTGACTGCAGTGGTGACACCTGTGACCACAGTGGCACCAGCAGAAGCAAGGTACCAGCAACCTTGGAGGCACAAAGAACAAAAAGGAGGGCACTGGAAACACATCTCTCAAAGCAATGGAAGGTTGAAAGTGCTGGCTCTCAGACAGGCAGAGGCAGCTCATGGAACAGGAACTAAAAACTTGTGCTATAGCTCCATCTACTGGAAAACAAAAGAAACGCCTCTAAATACCAATCTGTTGAACTGTTGGAATCAAAGTAAACAAAGATTTACCTAAATAAGGTGTTTATCACTTCAAATGTGGCAGCAGAAGAACAACTCATCAAGCACCCTGAAAAAATCATGGTAACATGGTATCACAAAAAGCAAATGACAATTCTCCAGAAACCAAAGTTAAATTCTCAGAAGATTGTGATCTGATAGAGAATTCAAAATAGCTGTCATGAAGAAACTCAGTAAGGTATAAGAAAACTCAGAAAGACAGTTCAATGGGCTCAGGATTACAATTAATGAACAGAAGGAGCACTTTACTAAAGAGACTGAAACTCTAAAAAAAGACTCAAATTCTGGAGCCAAAGAACTCAATAAATGAAATGAAGAATGCATTAGAAATCACTGGACACGGAATAGACCACATGGAAGGGAGAATCAGAAAGCTCAAAGATAGAACTCTAGAAATGATTCATGTGGGAGAGGAAAGAGAACTAAGATTTGTTTTGAATGAAGACACTCTATGAGAACTATCTGACTCCATTAGGAAAGGCAACATAAGGATAATGGATATCCCAGAGGGGAAAGATGGGGAGAAGGGAGCAGAGAGCTTATTTAAAGAAATAATAGCTGAGAACTTCCCAAACATGGGGAAGAAACTGGATATTCAAGTCCACAAAGCTAAGAGAATGCCTAATTATCTCAATGCAAAACGACTGTCTCTAAGACACACATTAAAGCTGTCAAAAGCCAATGATAAAGAATTTAAAATGTACTTAAGGAAAAAAGACACCTACAAAGGTAGCCCAATTAGGCTATCAGAAGATTTCTCAGCAGAAACTCTGCAGGCCAGGAGAGAGTGGAATGACATATTCAAACTATTGAAAGATGAAAACTGGCAGACAAGAATATTCTATCCAGTAAAGTTATCCTTCAGATATGAAGGAGAAATAAAGGCTTTCCCAGACAAACAAAACCTACATTAGTTCACCATCACTAGACCTGCCTCACAAGAAATGTTGAAGGGAGCCTTTCTACCTGAAACAAAAAAGAAACAAAACTTTGAGTGAGGTGATAAATAGAACCAGAAAATTACACATCTATTTCATAATAGCATATTCAAAGCTTAATTACAGCATAAGGTTAAAGGATAAAAGAGCTAAAAATAACTATAGCTACAATTTGGCAATGAACTCACAACATAAAACAAGATAATTTGTGACAACAAAAACATAAAAAGGAATGAGGAAAAGGATGGAACCTGTGTAGACAAATGAAGAGAAGCTATTAGCAGAAAAAGGACAATTTTATCTATGACATGTTCTATACAAATCTCACGGTAACCACAAAAGAAAAATCTGGAGCAGAGACATGAAAAATTTAAAAGAAGATAAAACATCATAGAAAACCACCGAACAAAAATGGCAGACAGAAACACAAGGGAAAAGAAACAATGGAGATATAGAGCAATTGGAAAACAAAAGATAAAATGGCACTGGTAAGTCCTCATAGATGAATAATCACCCTAATGTAAATGGATTGAAATTACCAATCAAAAGGCACAGAGTGGCTAGATGGGTTAAAAAATAAGACCCAACAGGTGACGTCAGCAACATAGCAGAGTGAGCTCACCCAGGACTCTCTCCCCTCCAAATTATAACCAAAAAGAGCAACTGCTTTCCAACCAAAACAAAAATCCTAATAACAGAAATCATCAGAGACCCACAGCAGCCAAACCATGGAGGGCGGAGAGGCTGCAGCTGGCCTCGGAGGAGCTGGAACAGGGTAGGAGAGATCTTCGCTCCCTCCCCTAGAGACTGGGATCGCTGCCACGGGTGCAGGAAGGAGCGGGGGAGGGGCCGCATGTCCAGGGATCGTCTAGGACTCCCACTGCCTGTGCAGTGGAAACCCTCTAACAGGGGAAAGCTTTCATGTGGGGGAACCCCAGCAAGCCAGGGCCCCAGGAGACCAGAAAGCGAGAGCTGATCCCAATCCAGGTTGGTGTGAAAGAGAAAGTGCCCCTTCTCCCTCAACCCACGCTGGGTGCCGCCATTGGGCTGAAGGCGGAGGGCTCAGAACCAAGGCTCTCGACCCCATCTAGTGGCGGCTGGCTGTAATTACAGCCGAATAATAGCATTATGCGCAAAAACTGCTCCTCTACCATCCAGCAATTTATAAAAGCTCCAGTCCAAAAGGAAAACAATAAAAACACAGAAGTAGGTACTGAGGGCTTGGAAATGGGTAAACTAAGTGAAGAGGAGTTCAAAATAGCTATCCTTAAAATATTCAATGAGGTAAAGGGAAATATAGAGGAACAAGTCAACAAGTTCTGGAGTTACTTCACAAAAGAGATTGAAATTATAAAGAAGAATCAATTAGAAATAGTAGAGATGAAAAATACAATGGATCAGATAAAACAGAATACGGATCCCCTGAATGCCCATGCAGACACCATAGAGGAGCAAATTAGAATAATCGAAGACAGACAAGCTGAATGGCTCCAGACAGAGGAAGAAAGAGAACTAAGAATTAAAAAAACTGAAGAAAATCTCAGAGAAATAGCTGACTCAATGAGAAAATGCAATTTAAGAATCATCGGAATTCCTGAGGGCATGGAAAAGGAAAATGGAACAGAAAGTGTGCTCAAGAAAATAATAGAAGAGAACTTCCCAAATCTAGGGATTGAGAGAGAAATGTGTGTGGAGGAAGCTTTCAGATCTCCTAGAATTGTCAATGTAAAAAGATCTCCTGCAAGGCACATAGTAGTAAAAATGGCAAAAATGAAGGACAAAGAAAGAATACTCAGGGCAGCAAGGCAGAAGAAAATAACCTACAAAGGAACCCCCATCAGACTTTCAGTAGATTTCTCTACAGAAACCTTATAAGCTAGGAGAGATTGGAGTGACATATTCAAAACTTTAAGGATAAAAATCTTCAGCCAACAATACTCTATCCAGCAAAAATATCCTTCAGATATGAGGAAGAAATTAAATCTTTTCCAGACAAACAAAAGCTGAGGGACTTTGTAGTCACACGACCTCCACTACAAGAAATCCTCAAGAAGGCTCTCATACCTGAAAAAAGAAAAAATGGGAGAAAGGGGTCACAAACAACAGAGTAGGGAGACAGATAGATAGAATCTGAATAGGAGAGCAAATATTCAACTATAGCATTAGGATAAAGGGAAGGAAATCACCAAAGCAAAGATAATCTTATCACTCTAACCACAAACTCACAACACAAGTTGGAATAAGAGATGAAAATAATAATTTAGGAGGGGAGGAGAAAAGGGACTGAAACAGTCTAGGCTAAGGAAGTAAGAGACCACCAGAAAATGGACTACGTTATACACGAGATTCTGAATACAAACTTCAGGGTAGCCACTAAACTAAAAAACAGAACAGACACACAAAACATAAATAAGGAAAAATCTAAGAAACCCAGCATAAGAAATTGCAGAAGTCAATGGGTAGGCTAAAACACACAGGACGAGAAACAAAGGAAATGCAGGACAACCGGAAAATGAGTGACAGAATGACAGCATTAAGCCCTCATGCATCAATACTCACCCTCAATGTAAACGGATTGAACTCTCCAATAAAAAGACACAGAGTGGCAAAATGGATTAAAGAACAAGATCCAACAACTTGTTGCCTCCAGGAAACATGCCTCAGCTCCAAGGACAAACACAGGCTCAGAGTGAAGGGGTGGAAGACAATACTCCAAGCTAATAGCAAACAAAAGAAATCAGGTGTCGCAATACTTGTATCAGACAAAACAGACTTCCAGATAAGGCAGGTAAAGAGAGACAGAGAGGGCCAATATATAATGATCAAAGGGACACTTCATCAAGAAGAAATAACGGTTATAAATATCTATGCCCCCAACACAGGAGCACCAAAGTTCATAAAGCAACTATTAACAAACCTAAAAGAAGATATCAAAAATAACACAATAATAATAAGTGACCTCAACACCCCACTCACATCAATGGACAGATCATCCAGAAAGAAAATCAATAAAGAAACAGTGGAGCTAAAAGAAAAGCTAAAACAGTTGGACTTAATAGACATATATAGAACGCTTCATCCAAAAACAGCAGAATACACATTCTTCTCAAGCGTGCATGGAACATTCTCAAGGATAGACCATAGGTTGGGAAACAAGGCAAGCCTCTACAAATTTAAAAAAAATGAAATAATAACAAGTATCTTCTCTAATCAGAATGCTATCAAGCTAGAAATTAATTACAAGAAAAAAGCTGAGAAAGGCACAAGGATGTGGAAATTAAACAATATGCTATTGAACAAGCAATGGATCATTGAAGAAATCAAAAAATACCTGGAGACAAATGAAAATGATAACATGCCATACCAACCCATATGGGATGCAGCAAAAGCTGTATTAAGAGGAAAATTCATCACAATACAGGCACACCTTCACAAACAAGAAAAATCCCAAATCAGCAATCTTAAACTACACCTAACTGAATTAGAGAAAGAAGAACAAAGCCCAAAGTCAGCAGAAGGAGAGAAATAATAAAAATCAGAGCAGAAATAAATGCTATTGAAACAAAAAAGGCAGTAGAAAGGATCAATGAAACAAAGAGCTGGTTCTTTGAGAAGATAGATAAAACTGACAAACCCCTAGCCAGACTTACAAAGAAAAAAAGAGAGAAAGCTCAAATAAACAAAATCAGAAATGAAAGAGGAGTAATAACAACACACTCTGCAGAAATACAACGGATTATAAGAGAATACTACGAAAAACTATATGCCAGCAAAATGGATAACCTAGAGGAAATGGATAAATTCTTGGACTCTTACAATCTCCCAAAGCTCACTCAAGAAGAAGCAGACAATTTGAACAGACCAATCACAAGGAAAGAGATTGAAACAGCCATCAAAAGCATCCCAAAGAATAAAACCTCAGGACCAGATGGCTTTCCTGGGGAATTCTACCAAACTTTCAGAGAGGATTTAATACCTATCCTTTTCAAGCTATTCCAAAAAATTAGGGAGGATGGAACACTTCCTAACACATTCTATGAGGCCAACATCACTCTGATACCAAAACCTGATAAGGATAGCGCGAAAAAGGAGAACTACAGGCCAATATTGCTGATGAACATAGATGCAAAAATTCTCAACAAAATTTTGGCAACCTGAATTCAGCAATTCATCAAAAGGATCATACATCATGATCAAGTGGGATTCATACCAGGGACACAGGGATGGTTCAACATCCGCAAATCAACTAATGTGATACATCACATCAACAAACTGAGGAATAAAAACCACATGATCATCTCAATAGATGCAGAGAAGGCATTTGACAAGATCCAACAGCCATTTATGATAAAAACTCAACAAAATGGGCATAGAAGGGAACTACCTCAACATAATAAAGGCTATATATGACAAACCCACAGCCAACATCATACTCAATGGGCAAAAACTGAGCACCCTGCCCCTGAGAACAAGAATGAGACAAGGATGCCCTCTATCACCACTCTTATTTAACACAGTACTGGAGGTCCTGGCCAGAACAATCAGGCAAGAAAAAGGAATAAAAGGAATCCAAATAGGGAGGGAAGAAGTGAAACTCTCACTATTTGCAGACGACGTGATCTTATATATAGAAAACCCCAAAGAATCCACTGGAAAACTTTTAGAAGTAATCAACAACTACAGCAGAGTTGCAGGGTATAAAATCAGTAGCATTTCTATACTCTAATAATGAACTAACAGAAAAAGAACTCAAGAACACAATACCATTCACAATCGCAACAAAAAGAATAAAATACCTCGGGGTGAATTTAACTAAGGAAGTGAAAGACCTATACAATGAAAATTACAAGGCTTTTCTGAAAGAAATGGATGACAACAGAAAGAGATGGAAAGACATTCCATGCACATGGACTGGAAGAATAAACCTAGTTAAAATGTCCATTCTACCTAAAGCAATCTACAGATTCAACGCCATCCCAATCAGACTCCCAATGACATTCTTTACAGAATTAGAACAAAGAATCCTAAAATTCATATGGGGCAACAAAAGCCCCCAAATTGCTAAAGCAATCCTGAGACAAAAGAACACAGCTGGAGGTATCACAATCCCTGACTTCAAAACATACTACAAAGCTACAGTAATCAAAACAGCATGGTACTGGTACAAAAACAGGTGCACAGATCAATGGAACAGAATTGAAAGCCCAGAAATAAAACCACACCTCTATGGACAGCTCATCTTCGACAAAGGAGCTGAGGGCATACAATGGAGAAAAAATCTTTTCAGCAAATGGTGCTGGGAAAACTGGAAAGCCACAGGTAAAAGAATGAAAATTGACCATTCTTTTTTCACCATTCACCAAAGTAAACTCAAAATGGATCAAAGACCTAAAGCTGAGACCTGAAACCATAAGGCTTCTAGAAGAAAATGTAGGCAGTGCACTCTTTGACATCAGTATTGAAAGGATCTTTTCGGACAACATGTCTTCTCAGACCAGGGAAACAACAGAAAGAATAAACAAATGGGACTACATCAGACTAAAGAGCTTCTTCAAGGCAAAGGAAAACAGGATTGAAACAAAAAACCAACCCACTAACTGGGAAAAAATATTTGCAAGTCATACATCTGACAAAGGCTTAATATCCATAATATATAAAGAACTCACACAACTCAACAACAAAAAATCAAACAACCTGATCAAAAAATGGGCAGGAGACATGAACAGACATTCCTCCAAAGAAGATATACGGATGCACAATAGGCACATGAAAAGATGTTCATCATCGCTGATCATCAGGGAAATGCAAATCAGAACTACACTAAGATATCACCTTACACCCGTTAGAATGACAAAAATAACTAAAACAAACAGTAACAAATGTTGGAGAGGTTGTGGAGAAAAAAGAACCCTCATACACTGCTGGTGGGAATGCAAACTGGTGCAGCCACTATGGAAAACAGTATGGAGATTCCTCAAAAAATTTAAAATAGAACTACCATACGATCCAGCTATCCCACTACTGGGTATCTATCCAAAGAGCTTGAAGTCAGCAATTCCAAAAGTCCTATGCACCCCAATGTTCACAGCAGCATTATTTACCATAGCCAAGACGTGGAAGCAACCTAAGTGCCCATCAACAGATGAATGGATAAAGATGTGGTATATATACACAATGGAATACTACTCAGTATAAAAAAGAACAAAATCGCCCCATTTGCAACAACATGGATGGACCTTGAGGGAATTATGTTACGTGAAATAAGCCAGATAGAAAAGGACAATCTCTGCATGACTCCACTCATATGAGGAATTTAAAAACGTAGACAAAGAGAACAGATTAGTGGCTACCAGGGGAAAGGTGGGATGGGGGGAGGGCACAAAGGGTGAAGGGGTGCAACACGAATGACAGAGAATATGTACAAGTGAAATTTCACAAGATTGTAACCTATCATTAACTCAATAAAAAAAGTCCCAAAAAAATTGTGTTTATACTATCCTGCAGTCTATTATGTGTGCAATAACACTATCTCCAAAAAAACAATGTAATTCCTTAATTAAAAAATACTTTATTGCTAAAAAAGGCTAGCCATCATCTGAGCCTTCAGTGAGTCGCAATCTTTTTGCTGGTGGAGGGTCTTTGTAAAAATGAAATGTCTGCAAAGCACATAAAGCGAAGTGCAGTAAGACAGGGCACGCCTGTGAAGGTGAGTCCTGTCCCCTCAGAGGGGAAGGCCAAGTGCAGCTGAGAGGCTGTGGACACAGGACTGGACAGAACAGACTCAGCCACATCTGTGCGAGCAGAATGTTTACCAGTTGCTGACTGGATGGAGTCAGTGATTTCCATGATGTTGGGCACTGGGTACAGGGCTGTGTTTGGTGTGACCACAGCCTCCAGGTTGCAGTAACCCACTGTGAGGTGTCGTTCATTCTTTCTAGTCTTAAGAACAGGCCAAATTCAGCTGTTCAAGGTAGAAATCCTGGGGACAATCACTCCTTCCTAAATAGGTTTCTTACAACAGTGTTCAGTCCTTGAAGGTTCTGTTCAGTTCGCACTGGGCCATGTTAGCTAATTGAACTAAGCGGGTAGGGACCATGGAGCCCCATTTTGGAAAGCTAATTTGAAAGGGGTGAAGACAATTTAACTGAATTTTAATTTGTGAATTATGGATCCAGAGCTTTCCTGCTCACTGTGGGATATTTTGGGACAATGGGTCCTGGCTTGGAGGCCTGGCAAAGAGTTCTGCTGGTTAAGGTGAAGTATAGCAATCCGGCCTCTGCGTTATACTCAGTAACTTCCTTAAGATCGTGGGTCCTTTGCTTAAATTTACTGAGACCCCAGCCAGGTGTGACTGTAACTTGAGACCCAGCATTGAGAAATTGCGTGAAGGGCCGTGAATTATTGCATCACGGGAGATGGTACAACGAACTCAAAACCTATGTTTTAGAGGCTCAGAAGGCAAAGAGCACCCTTTTTTCTTGGTTGCTGTGTAACTTCTTTTAGTATGTTTTGGATTTCCAGTTGGGTCACATTGGGGACCTTCTTTCAGTAGCTTTTTCCTCTTGCTCCCTCTCTGCTGTCCTTCCCTGTCCTGTATTTCAGGTCACTGGATATACTTTGGGGGATGGGGTGTCCTCTGTACCCTGGTATTTATACATTGTTCTTCCAGAGGGCCTCACATCAGTGCCATCAGTTAGGAGCCTCCAGCATAACAACCAGTTGCTTTATAGAGTTTAAAGACTGCAGTCTTAAATCAGGTTTGACTATTCCCTTGGCTGTGCCACAGGGGTGCCATGGCTGTTGTCCCCTAAACCCTGAAAGTCAGGGTCTTTGTGGCAGTAGAGGCAGGGGCAGCAGCAGCAGCAGAGGCACTGAAGGGGCGTGGGGAGCCCTCTGGTGTTAGGAGTGTGGATGCCTCCCTCCATCTGCTGGCTCCTTTCCCTGTCTCTTTTTCCTCTGCAATAACCGCTCTTTGAGGATTGACCATCTGATGGGCTTGCCTCATTCACAGGATACGATCATGCTCCTACTCCCCTAAGACATGCCCCTAATGTAGGGACAAACAGCCTCAAGCACAGTTTCATTCTAGACACAGATAGACTCCAGCCAAGACATCGACCCAGGACCACTGTGATGAGTCTATTCTCATCCTCCTGCTCCCAAAGGATAAGGAGTTACAGAAACTGCCAACTCAGAGTCCTCTGTACACAGAACCCAGGCTTGGTGGGGTCAACAGGGCAGCAGAGGGCAGCACAGCGCCCAGGAGGAGCTGCCCAGCAAGCAGCAGCCCACAGTGCAGGAGCCTCCAGGCTTTCTCATCAGCCTGTCCAGGGAAGAAGGCCCAGGGGAAAAGGGAGGGCGAGGCTTAGTGTTCAGAAGTCAAACAGCAAATATGTGGACCCTGGCCACTCATTACAAGAACAGACATGGGTGAGAAAAACAGGCATTTGTACTGGCTTGGTTTTCATTTTGGTATTTTTGCTGAGGAAGATTTACCCTGAGCTAATATCTGTTGCCAATCCTCCTCTATTTTGTGAGCTACCACCACAGCCTGGCCTCTGACCAGTGGTGTAGGTCCATACCCGGAAACTGAACCCAGGCCACTGAAGCGGAGCGCACTGAATTTGACCAGTAGGCCACCAGGGCTGGCTGTGCACTGGCTTATTTTCATATAAAGAAACCCTAATGGGACAGTGAAGCACTAATCAAAACTGGTCATGTGACGGGGGCTGGAGTCAGAGCAGAGGAGCGGGGCAAGACATGCAGGCGGGGAGTCTCCTTAAGGGCGTTTCCTCTCAGGAATATTTTTAACCTTCCCATGCGTTATTTATTTAAAATAAGGAGAGAAATTTATATACACATTTTTCTATGCTTAATCATTATTATAAATTAACTTTTGCTTTTTAAAATTAATTTAATTTTTACTTTTCTACATAGGAAACCATTCCAAGATTTAATCCTTTAAACACTAATGAATATAAAACTGCAGACAATAAAAAATTTACCCACCTCTTTCTAACTAAAAGGACAAGGGGCGTGACAGTTTGTCCCGCCACTGTACTTCACACTGGGGATGTTTTCAGGAATAAGTAGCATACTATAGTGCAGTCTGAAATTTAACCCTGAACTGGACTAGGAATTGGAAAGATTTCCATAAGCTTTGAGTTGTTTTGTTCATATCAATGAAAATAGAAATTCAATTGCTTTTCCTCACATCCATTAAAATAAGAATTCATTTGCATCTGGACTACTATAGCCATTTAAATGTCAAAGTTCTCTAGGGACATGAACACACAAAAACTGACCTAAAAATGGAAAAAGCACCTGAGAACTTGAATACACCCATCTCACATCTTGAGGTTCTCTTGCATAAATGGATCAAAAATTCTATTTGGTTCTATAATTTTCCTGCCTTACATGGTATCTGTTAATTAACTTATATTTTAAAACCTCAAGTGCTAATGGAGACTAGAATCAAAGGGCAGCAATCTTCAAGTGATAAAGGAATCTACAGATAGAAACACGAATATTCCAATCAGCTCATAGAAGCAGCCTGCTTGCCTGCAGTTCAGAAGGAAACCAACACTCAGAAAGTGACTATATTCCCAGACTTGGGGTCCAGACACTCTTGGCTGAGATAGAACCCCTACACTGGGTCAGTCCCTGGTGAAAGAGGGTGGGGACCCCTGAGCAACAACAGGAGTGAACTCGAGTCCCACACACCCTCCCTCTCCTGTGAGCATGGAAGCACTGCCTCCCCCAGGCTCCCACTCTCACAAGTGAGGAAACTCTCAGCCGGATTCAGTTTAAGCTTCTGACCCACATGAACTCCAAATTCATGAACCCTTTGTCCACAGGACGGAACACCTGATCTTCACAGACTTTCTCACTGTGCACAGATTACACTCTCAGTGCACCTACGGTGTGGGTGCAAAACTCAAACGATGTCTAAAATGTCCAGCCCTAAGGAACCACAACCACAACCTCAGAAAGGGCATCACTCCCCACCCCATGAGCACGTGCACCCCCAGCTTTCCAGGGCTTCGCAGCTCCTCTCAGGATAAAGGCTCCTTCCATGGGGGTGTGAGCAGCAGGACACCTGCAGGGGGAGGCTCCCCAGGAAGGATAGCTGGGCCTTCAAGGCCTTCCCTCTGCATGCTCAAGGGGGCCTTAACTTGGGTCAATGACTACAGGGTCTGCTCCCCACTGGAGTTGCTTTGGAACACGAGTGATTTTAAATGACACAAACCCAGTGTTAGAACACTCCAGCAAAATCACTTAAACTCATCCTTTACGTGAAAAGGAGGGAAGAAAATTGTAAGGCACATTCACTAGTTCAACCAGGAAAAACCAAGTATCTATTCCTTTCAGAAAAAACGATGTCGTTAATTATTATTCCCATGGCAAGACATTGGTTTGTAAATAACAAATCACACTTGAACACTCATGGTCTGCATGTCTGAGCCCTGGAATTTCATTTGAAAAACATCCAAAAGTAAATACAGACCTCAGAAACTCATACACACACTCAGGGGGAAGAAAGAGTGAAATCAGAATTCTTAACAAATGGAATTAATACAGGAATTGTGGGGGTTTTTTGAAATTCACCTCTTTCTTGCTAGTTTGCAAGTATTTTATACTCTTTCAAACTCTATTGATTAAATACATTTTACCTCTATTGAAAAACAGATTTAAATAAGCGCGTAAATCTTTTCAAGACCACAAACCCAGAGAGGGAC
This sequence comes from Equus przewalskii, assembly GCF_037783145.1. Classification (NCBI taxonomy): domain Eukaryota; kingdom Metazoa; phylum Chordata; class Mammalia; order Perissodactyla; family Equidae; genus Equus; species Equus przewalskii. The sequence goes on along the minus strand of NC_091836.1, from coordinate 46,595,819 downwards.
AGTGCTGACAGGACGGATCACCCAAGACTGTTTCTCAAGAGGAACCTGCACCCAAAGGACTTCCTACAGGATGTCTGTGCCCAGAAAGCTCCTGGGAGGAGAGGCACAGGATTTCACGCCAAGTAGTTCCAGGTGGTTATTTTCTGCTGTCTTCTAATGTAAAATACCCAGACAAATATAATCCTTAAATATAATCTGGGCAGAGCCGCCCAAGACGCTCCGGCCCAAGTCGCCGCGCGCAGGGACCACAGGACGCCCGGGGCCCGGCTGCCGGCCCCGCCCCCACGCTGCGGCCGGAGGGGCCTGAGGGCCGAGCGGCGCCACCGCGGCCTCGGGGCCGCAGACCCCGGAGGGTACCGCGGGAGGCCGGGCCCGCCCCGCCGCTTCCCACCAGCCCCTGCTCCCGCGTCCTCACCCCGGGGCCGCACACTCCCCATTTCTAAGGCTCCTGGGTTCCCTGAGTCTTTCCTACGACCCCCACGGCCAGGGCAGGTCACACAGCGCGACAGAGGCTGCAGCAGAGCCACCAGGGGCCGTTTAGGGCAGGCGACCGTTGACCCCCATCGCGGCCTGAGCCAGGGGCTTCCACGCAGGGGCGGTGCGTCGCCCCACCCACTTGTCCCAGCGGATCCCCTGATTGGACAGTTCCCGAAGGCCACGCCCCCTGAAGCCTGAGTGGCAGCGGAGCAGGAAGACGCCAGGTTCTGCGGACCAGCTTCTGCAGGTGGGCTGTAACCTGTGCCGCCTGTGCATTCACGTTTAAGGAGAAATTTTCATGGCCTGGGACTGACAATTGTTTTCGCCACCGCTTTATGAACGCGTAGTAACAGGCGTGCACAGGGAATTCCTGAGTCAGTTTCAAGAAGGAGCAGGAGCAAGTACAGACAAGTTCCTGGACTGGGCCACACTGGAACAAAAGGGTCATGTCCTCCCGGGGTCAAGGGCTTGGGGTAAGGCTGCATCGCCACTCATGGAACCCTGACCCTTGTTTAGAAATGCAGACAGTTAAACGTGACTGAAACCGGCTCAACACAAGGTTGACATAAGGGAAGCCATATTGTAGAAAAGAGACCATGTTGTAACTTTGAATGACCTCTGACTAACCAACGCAGCTCGATTTGCACCCTCCAGGAGATCCACCTGCTCTGTAGATTTTATGACCCCTGCTAGTACATATACCTCCCAGCTGCGGTAAGACGATATCTTCGTTCTTCTGAGTTCCTTAGGAACGTGATGACCCCCCCTAAACAGAAGAGTCTATGCTGACAACCATCCTCAATAGAAACTGAAAGATCTGGTGTGGCAACTCCCAGTCTGTAACACCAGAGGGGCAACATTCCTAACCGCCTCCCGTAGAACCCACTGGCCTATATAAATGCTTCAAGATTCTGTGTCCCCCTTAAGATGGTTCTTTTGGACGTTAGTCGGCCATCTTCCCTCTTGCTAGCAAGCTGTGATAAAATGCCCTTTCTCTGCCACCGTCTTGCCTCTTGACGATTGGCTTTTGTCTTCAGGTGAGCAGATCGTGCCCTTAGTGCAGTAACATGACCTCACCATCTGTAATACAAGAGTCTGGCTCCATTTTGATCTTTCCTCCTTGCCAGTGTTCAGCCTTCCACCCATCCCCACCCCACCCCCACTCATTTGCTTCTTAAGATAAAGAATCCTGGGGCCCTTGGCTCTGGGGGAAGTAAGAACCCGGCGGCCCTAGCTGGGTGCAAGGTCTCTTCTCAGACCAACCACAAGCTAGGACACATCCTCATTAAATTCCCAAGTTTACATTTTACACTGGAGGGAAATTTCCTTTAGGTCAATCTTTGCCTTTGTCCCTACAGAAGTTTGAAAGGTAAATGGTTGTGATATCCCTAAGGCCAGTGATTCCTAATTTCACCAATCTAAGAAACCAATCAATCGTTATGTAAATGTGGGATGCACCTGGAAACTTTTTTCCCCAGCTTTATTGAGGGAAAAGTGACTAATAATATTGTCTATATATAAAGATTACAACCTGACAGTTTGATATATGTATACTGTTGACAGTGAACTAAGCATTCTCATCACACACACACATCAGGTGACGGATGTGTCAATTAACCTGGAAATTCTAATAAGCCTAAGAGAGGGGATTGTAAAACTCTTTTGCATCTCGAAGCTCTAAATGCATTTATTTACATAAATGAACAGCTTTATTGAGATATAATCCATACACAGTCATGCCTGACATACCAAAGTTTGGCTCAATGACTGACTACATATACCACGGTGGCCCCATAAGACTAGTACCGTAGTACTGATCCATAGTGCATAAGTCCAAATTTCCTTTTGTTTCCCCATTATTGCTCGTGGTGTCATATCTAACATGTTTTTGCCAAATCCAAGGTCAGGAATTTTTTCCTATGTTTTATATACTTTCATTATGCTTTTATTCTCATCTTTAGGTCTTTGATCTTTTTGGTAAATCATTGTATTTTGTGGGTTTTAAGGGTACACTCTCTTCCTTTTGCATATGGCTATCCAGTTGGCCCAACATCAATTTATGAAAAGAATATTCTTTCCTCTCTTTTGGTACCTTTGTCAAAGATCAGTTGATCATTAATGTGGGAGGCTATTTCTTTAATCTCAATCTTCCACATTTCTCTATGTCTATCCTTGAGTCAGTACCACACTGTCTTGCTTAGTACACTGCCTTTGCTTAGTAGAAAGTTTTGAAATCCAGAACAGTTAGTCCTACTACTTTGTTTTTCTTTTCCCAGATTGGTTGGGCTATTCTGGTTCCCTTGCAATTCCATATAATTTATTAAACAATTTGCCCATTTCACTAAAGAGTACAGCTGGGGTTATGATAGGTATTGCATTGAATCTCTAGATCATTTTGTGGAGCAGTACCATTTCAACAAGTTTTGAAAACCATGAAACTGGGATATTTTCCCATTTATTTATGCATTTCCTAATTTCTTTTGGACCACGTTTTGTAGTTTTCAGAGAATTCATTTTGTACTTTGGGTTTAGTTTGTTGTTCTTTTTCCAGTTCCCTTGTTAACTTGATATCTTTTTAAATATGTGTTTATTGCTATAAACTTCTCTCTTATGACACCTCATGCTGCATACAAGTGTCCTGGAATATTCTGTCCCTGGTGTGCTTAGGCATCCCTCGAAACTCAGTCTTGCATAGTCTGTGTCTTGCAATTCTCTGTTTTAACCCACTGTTTTTATACTGGAGCCCTGTTGATATGTGGGAAGGTATCAGGGTGAGAAAATGTTCTCATGCTATGATTAAACCTGTAAAGTTTTCATGGGACAGAATCCCTGGACCATGAATTTGACAATACCATCTTAGCATTTATTCCTCCCCTTTTGTCACAAAGAAATTCTAAAGCGTCTAGGAGTTGTCTGACTGCCCTTTCCCTAATCAGATAAGCTTTTGGCAAATTAGTTTCCTTTGAGGGATGGCCAAGTAACAGAGCACAGAGTGCTTGTGTGTATACCAAAAAGTTTTCCCACAATTTGCTGCATGAGGCATGAGACAACTTTTTCCAGTCTTCATTACAAGAACTTCCTTGGGTTGCTGGTGGAAAAGTACATACTTTTGGGGGGTTCTCTGAGACTCCCTAAAGCTTTTGACTCTCAAGCTAGTCCAATCTGTGTCTCCAGCAAATTCACCATCAAGAGGATATGTGTTCCTCGAGGTTGCTGGCTCCAGGTGTTTCTTCTCCAGGTAAGTGGTAACTCTCTATACTTGCTCCAAAATTCTCATTTTGGGAGCATTTGTTTGCCATGTCATCTCAAACCTCTCTTGGATCTAAGAAGAGGTGTTGCTTTTCAGGTGGTTCAGGTTTTTCTTATTGGGAAGATGAGATGATCACTCAGGGCTCTTTACATATCGGAACAGAAACCATCCATTCACTTCTGTTGCTCAGTTTTCCCTTGTGAGACTATTCCTTTTTCAATTGTTTATTTTACTATTAGAGCCATGTGGGTGGTTTCAAAGTTTCTCTTTTGTGACTAACACATCTAAAAACATTACATCTCAACAACAACAACAAAAACCTAACAACCCAATTAAAAAATGGGCAAAAGACCTGATAAGACATTTCTCCAAAGAAGATATACAGATGGCCAACAGGCACATGAAAAGATGTTCAACATCATTAACTATCAGGGAAATGCAAATCAAAACTACAATGAGATGTCACCTCACTCCGGTCAGAATGGCTATAACTAACAGGACAGAAAACAACAAGTGTTGGAGAGAATGTAGAGAGAGGGGAACCCTCGTACACTGCTGGTGGGAGTGCAAACTGGTGCAGCCACTATGGAAAACAGTGTGGAGATTCCTCAAAAAATTAAGAGTAGATCTACCATATGATCCAGCTATTCCACTGCTGGGTATTTATCTAAACAACATGAAAACACAAATGTATAAAGATACATGCACCTTTATGTTCCTCACAGCATTATTCACAATAGCCAAGACTTGGAAGCAACCTAGGTGCCCATCAAGGGACGAATGGATAAAAAGGGTGTGGTATATACATGATGGAATATTACTCAGCCATAAAAAAGGATAAAATCTGGCCATTTGTGACAACATGGATGGACCTTGAGGGTATTATGCTAAGTGAAATAAGTCAGAGGGAGAAGGCCAAATACCATATGATCTCACTCATAAGTAGAAGATAAAAATAATGACAAGCAAACACAGAGAAACAGAAATTGGATTGGTGGTTACCAGAGGGGAAGGGGGGAGGAAGGATGGTACAAGGGGTGATTAGGCACATGTGTGTGGTGATGGATTCTAATCAGTCTTTGGATGATGAACATGATGTAATCTACACAGAAATTGAATATAATGATGTATACCTGAAATTTATATAATGTTATAAACCGATGTTACTGCAATAAGAAAAATAAAAATAAAAACATTATCATACCAGAATCTCTGTATTCAGATTTCTTTTCCTCATCTTATAGAAATTCCTGAAGCTGAATACCTGTTTTTCACCCAAAAGATGCTTTCCATTGGCTACCTTCTGTTTTATCATAAAATAGGATTGGATGCCAAGTCTATCTCACCACACACACCAAAGGAATAGCAATATATTACTTACATGTACTTTCTGCAGAAAGCAGGGCAAGGGTAAGTGGGTTGGGGTGGCTCATGCAAGGGAGAATGGCTTGAGCCTTTAAGGTGTATAGGGGGAGAGGAGCAGGTTTTCAAGGTTTGACCCTCCTACCTGATGGCACAAAAAGAAAACGGGCATGTGTCAGCCTTCCTGACTTCTTTATCCATTGTCACAGTGTGGGCCACACAGGGTGAGCAGGTATCTAAAGCTGATGAAGACTCAGATATTAACAGAGAGGTCAGTGTCTTCATTAAAGTTCACTCCTGAGGCTCATTGACTGAAGGATGACATGTCTCATTACATGAATCCGAATATTAATTGAAAAGCCATGAGAAAAGCACAAGAAATTATAGTTAGGATCACAAAGCCTCAAAAAATCTTTGACTCCAGTCATCCCGGTATGTTGGAGAGATCCAGGAAAGTGTGTCAGTGTGGTTCCAGAAATCTGTTCAAATATTTTAGTAATGTTACTGTTTATATTAATTTGTTGTCTCATTTGTCGTGTTCTTGGTGGCACCTTGCTGGTATAGCCTGCCCACATGCAGCAAGCAGCCCTTTTAGGGAACAAAGCTCTGCCTGGCTAGTTAATAAATAGTCCAAACCCCAAGTAGTCAGCAGCTACCATGGCTGCCAGGGGGTTTTCCTTTGGATAAAACATCTCAAACATTAGCTGTCTGCTGCATGCATTTTGAGTGTTTGGGACTTAATTGGCATTGAGGATGTGTTTGTTGAATGACATCATGTGTGCCCAGGTCAGAACCAGTGACTCCCAGGACAATGAGCACGTAGGAGCAAATGATAGAAAAACAGCACATTTGTGTGGGATGGACCTGAGTTTGAGAGAGAACACCCAGAATGAAATACTGACACCCAGGGCACAGGCTACAGGCGATGTTAGGAGGAGGATCTGGGAGTGGGATATGAGTGGTGGCCAGGGGGCATGATCACAGTAAACCTAAGACCTGTAGGAGTGACCGTTCTGACAGAAATGTCTAACATAGAAAGGCTCTACTTATAAGAACCCAGTGAGCCTGATGATCAGAACAAATAAGCCCCAAAGACTGAGGATTGAATGTAATGCAAAGAGTAGGAACGGCTATTAGAAGAAAGTAAGGTGTGTCTAAGTAAGACATTAGCCATCCCAAGAGGACTGCAGCCTGAGTCATAAGAAAGGTACAAGATCCACTGAATACCTTTTTCAAGACTCTGTTTTATATTTTGTGACATTTGTTGATAAAATCAATAATTTCTAGAGCATCTTTGTGAGTTCTTGATTCTGGGTTCAGGAGCATCACATATGACAGGAGTAATTTGTGTATAAAAGGTTCTACCGTGGTCTGAGCATAGCAAGCAGCCCAGCAGAGTGGGTGAGCAGCCCAACAAAGTCTATCTGCCATCAGCTGTAGGGACCCCTCCTTCCCAAAGACTTAATGTGCATGGATTCTATTACCTGTGACACATTTTTTTCGTATCAGGTGCATTGGTCAGTCACTAAGTTGTCCAGGGTAGAGGAGGGAAGTCTCTAGAATTCTGCCTAGACCTTTGGGCTAGAGACCTCTTACTGGTTCCATATCACAGGGGCCCATGGGCAGAGATAAATGCCGTCAGGTCTGAGTTATCAGTATGTGTCTCAGACATTCAAGTGGACTTATAGCCCTGAACAAGGAAATGAGCCTCTGCAGACTGAGGTGTAACATGTGCAGAGAAAGGAGTGACTTTGATTTGTACTTGGGTATGTGAGGCAAGGTATCCCAGAGTTCTTTATGGCAAAGGGGGTGACCTTGGGTAAGGAGGTGTTGCTGTTGGTGGGATGAGACAGCTAAATCATTGGCAATGGCCAAAGGATCAGTAAAAATGTGCAAATGAGTGTGATTCTTGCCCAGGGAATTCTCTATAGCCAGCATGATTACCTGGAATTTGACTCATCAGTCTGATCCAATCCATGATCAGAGCTGGCCTGTTTGATCTGGGGAAGAACACAGCAACTCTGCAGTGGACCCATCAGGTATCAGGCGTGGTGGTGCACACTGTGCATAACGTATAAGAACTCCCTGGTCATTCATGTGCCCCCACGTCACACCTGAAGTGGCCAATCTTTCTAAAAAGGAGGTGACCTCCTCCAGAATGCATTACATCAATCACAGAAGAGGGGAACACACTCCCCTCTGTAGATGTGATATGCCAGCAGGGTCATTTTTGGCTCTATGCTGTAAGTACCCATATCTCTTCAATGAGGAGGCCTCTGGTTAGCAGGCCAGAGGGGTCCTGCATTTAAGACCCAAGGCAAATGGGAAGCTGGCTGTGGAGGATCATCAACTCAGGCCCTGGGAGGGCCTCCATTTACAAAGACTCTGTCAGTTGCCATCGGTGGCTTCTCTAACTGAGTGCAGTACTGGAGGAGAATAGTTTGGGTACAAGAATGCCTTGGGCGATTCATGTCCAGCAGGGTAGGTTTGGCGACTCTCGGATGCATCATGGGAGGCTGCTGAAGCCTCTATGGTAAGTGGATGTGGGGAGACACTCCTGGAGTGACTGTTATTTTGACAAATTCTAGAGCCATTTGTTTCCCCGTTCAAAGTCAGTCACTTGTAAGTGCCGTGTGAATAAGGAAGCAAGCAGATCTGATAAATATGTGACAGCTGGACAACTGTGACTGACAGAATGTGCCCATGACATGGGTCCTACCACTGCTTCTGTCACCTTCTCAGCTCACAGGCCCCCTGTGTTGCCTCAGAGAAATTTTGCAGAGTGGGACGTGTTAATTTCTAAACATGTCTGCAAGTAAGCAGGCACAGAGTAGGCTTGAGTTGGGAAATGAAGGGCTGGAAATGATCTATGGGTAATAATGGAAAGAAATGATGCTAAAGCACATGAGTGAGGATGTCCCCAGATAGGTCCCACTTAGGAGACAGCTTTTGTTTCAGAACCACAGAATTTCCCAAGACACATCCACAGAACCTGATTTAAACTCAAAGATTCTGGGAGCCCTGTCACTTCACTCCTGTTATGAGTATGAGCTGAGGGCAGGTGCAACCCTAGGGGGTGTTTCCTCAATTAAGACAGGGTTGCCAGAAACGCCTGTTGAGGACTGAGTCCTTCTTCTCAGCCCTTCAATTCTCCTAAGAAGGATCCCAGTACTAGAAAGAAGTGTTGAATGCATAAAAACCAAGGATCAGGAGAGTTCAACATTCTCCTAACATATGAAAGTGATTCTGTTACTCATTTCCTATTAATTATATAAATATATAATATTTTAAGTATAGTTGTAGATTTTCACAAATGTATATTAATCTTGCCATCAAAAGATGGAAAAAAGGCCATCACTGAAAAGAACAGTCCTGTGGTGCCCATTGAAATGACACCCCTGAAACAGGTAAGTTAACACTAAAAAAATTGGGAAAATTAATCATTTGTTTTGCTCCTTTATTAAATCTTGACGCTGTGACTGCTGTTTCTCACTTTCCCACACCATGTGCTGGACATCTAAGCACATGGAAAGGAAACCTGTGATCAGCTACCTGGGCTCGGGGGCTTTGTGGATCATTGAAATTAAAGACTTCCAGCCACTCCTGTGATGAAAAGATGTTGAAAATTTCCCATTTCTCCCTGTATACTAAATTAGGATGTTACTCAAAATGAAATCCTCTCTCTGCAGCTCACTCAATTATTCCTTGGCTGACTGCCTCTAAACACAGTGGACTTGCATAGATGTCACTCTACTCATAGAATTCACTCAGGATGAGCCAGAACAGTGCAGATGAAGGCAACTGTTTCTCTAAGTGGGAGGAACTCCATGGTTTGATGGGGTGTGTGTTGCACACTCAGTCTGTACAGCAGCAACATGAAAATGCCAAAGATTACATTTTAAATATTTAAAGGAAAAATAAATGACATTAAACACAAAAAGATACCACAAATATCTGTGGCTGAAATCAGTAGGAAGTCTCCAGTCCCAGATAACAATGATGATGGCATCCTCCCTCACTCCTACCCTCATAGAAAAGATACATACGCACCTAAGCCTCCCTATTAGCTCAATGCTATTTTTTTACTTTCCTTCAAAGCCCTTATTTCCACCTTATAAGACAAGGGCTTATCATTTATAAATCATCTCTCTATCCACAAACACATAAGCACCAGGACTGCAAGAACTTGTTTGTTTTATGCCACTATATCCAAATCCTACTGTGCCTTATTTTTGCTAAGTTGGGTACAGACTCTACAGTGCACGGCAGGTGAGGGATGCTGAAACACTAGCATCAAGAGCACAGTCGCTGAGAAAGAAAGGAAGGATTGGCACAGTGGTCCTGTCTCTCTCCCTTGTCTCCTCTCACAATTTACCTAAACTCATAGGCCTCAGTTAAGTCATAAGGAAGATATTAAAAATATTATGTAATCTACTAAGAAGTTAATTTATCTATGCTAACTGACATACTTTATGGTAAACAGTGTCTAATACACCAGAGCAAATACATCATGTTTTGACTGTAAGTAGGAAAGGCAAAGCTGTTCCAGAGGACCAGGAGCTGGCTGCATCCACTGCAAGGCCAAGTCTTACCCTGCTAAAGAGAAAAATGTGACATCCTTCATCAAAGGTACACAGTTACTAAGACGAAACTCAAAGTATTTTGTAGCCATGTCAGTAAAAATTGTAAAAGATAAAATTCTAAACCATAAAGATGACTGATAGTTCCTTCTTTTTACAAAAATGACTGACTGGAACTTCTGACAAATTATTTTTAGCTCCACTACATTGATTCTGCCTTCTAGAAGACAATAATTAGGATTACCAGACAGAGAATTAAGTTGACCTCCTCACATCATTCAACACGGAAAGTGGCCTGCCTCCTTGAACAGCAGTCACACCCACAAACACAGGCCACAATCTTGTAAGCAGTCCTTCTGAGCTCCCTGCTGCTGTCAGACCTCACAGTCCCCTATGGTCTGTGTCATTCTTTAGACTTCATTACACAGTGCTCTTTGCCTACAGGTGCAATCCTGCAGGTCTCTGGCAAGAGGACACTGAAAAAACCATGAGTTTTAAGTGAAGAATGAAAATTAGTTTCATGACAAAATTTGTAGCTGTAAAGAATAAAAAATACAGTTTGCCTCAGGAAAAACGATCTGAATTTGTAAGCACATGATAGAATTGACTCATAACGTATGTTTAAATGAAGAAAACTGCAAAATGTATCTGAAAATCCATAATTAAAATGGATTTTAATATTTTCTCTGAAGAAATGAAAACCACAATATTTATTAGCACACAATGGATTAGAATAGTTGACAAAATAATCAATGAAACAACTACAGAAGTCTTCATTTCACCAAGAAATGGACATATGTTTAATGACATACATTCAAACATTACTGAAAACATATTGAGAGAATACATTCAGCTACAAGTAACAGGAAACACACACAGCATCTTCCTGACATGAGAGAGGTGACTGTTCTCACGCAGAAGAACTGGGTCAAGGCAGCACAAGGCAGCAGAGAAACAAACTCGCAGGTCTTTCCTTTTATGCCCCATTGTAGATATTGCAGTGAATCAGGAAAACATGCTGACTGGCACTATTAACAGCATAAGGTGTTTCCTATACAACTAGACATCACCCAGAGAGGAGGGGAACCAGAGAACACTCCCAACCACAAAGGTCTGGATTAGTCTCCTGGTGGACACAAGAGGCCTTACAGAAAAATCCTAACTCTAATGGATCTTTGATGTGAAACTTGTGAAAACATCAGTGGAAAATACATCTGTAAGAAAACGGAAATCAAACAGTTGGTGGTGATTTTCAAGATACTCTTGACTAGAAGGGCAAGAAAATGGGCTGGAAAGTGGTTTCCTTGAGGCTCCTACGTAACTGTCTCTCTCCCTGTGTGGTGGCTCCAAAATCTGACTAACACCTTGTTTGCTTCTGCCTTTGAAACCTCATGCATTGGTTTTTTTTTTTTTTTTGAGGAAGATTAGCCCTGAGCTAACATCTGCCGCCAATCCTCCTCTTTTTGCTGAGGAAGACTGGCCCTGAGCTAACATCCGTGCCCATCTTCCTCTGCTTTATATGTGGGACGCCTGCCACAGCCCGGCTTGACAAGTGGTGCCATGTCAGCACCCGGGATGTGAACCTGCAAACCCCAGGCCACTGAAGCGGAACATGCAAACTTAACTGCTGCGCCACTGGGCCGGCGCCAGGGGATGCATTCTTAAAGATCTAGTTCTTCATATTACCCTCACTGACATAACACAATAGAGTGATATGTCCAGCTCTAGATTTTCTTGCCCTCTCAAAGGCCTCTACTTAATTCAAAGCCTCTTCACCAAATACCACTCAGAAGGAAGGACAAAGAGCAAAGGCCCAAACATGAAAACAAGAATTCCCAGGAAACTATACTCTTTGATAAACTTGCCGCACATAAAAATTTGTTTCAACTGTTTAATAGTATGGAAAATAAAAACAGGCTCCTATACCCATCAGCCTGAAAATAGAGCTTTCTCTAAGAAAGGTCTGATACATACAGTGGATGAGGCATATCCAGGAACCGCAATACAAGGCCAGTAAGAAAATCTCAACAAATACAAACTGTCATTTTTCAATGATGCCTTAATAGAACAATTAAAACCTTATGAAAAAATTAAACAGAAAATATTAACTGATAAAGGAAAAACCACCACCTATTAATTTTTATGTACTATTGATGAAGGATGACCTGCAGAGTTCTCTCACCTCAATATTCATTTCTGAAAGTAATTAATAGAAATCCAAAATCCAATGCTGCAATTTGAGAAAGAGCCTTGGTAAACAATATATTTACGACTTTTATGACAACTCTTTCAAGCTGAAAGTTTTCTAGAACATTATCGACAAGTTAATTTCCATCAACCTTTCTCATAAGACTTAAATTTATTATTTCTTCCTGGTGGGAGTTTCACATAGAAGAATGTGGGCCAATTGAAGTCTTTCCCACACTTTACATTCAAGAGGTTTTTATTAAGTGAGTCCTTTCATGCCTTCAGAAAGAACTGGGATGACAAAAGCTTTCCTACATTCTTTACATTTATATGATTTTTATTCTAGTGTGCCATCTCACATATCCTCAAAACTTTTCATGAGGAATAAAGGCTTTGCCACTTTCCTGACATTTATAGGGTTTCTCTCCAGTATGAATTCTTTCATGTCTTCGAAGATATCTGAGAGAAATGAAGGCTTTTCCACATTCCTTACAATCATAGGGTTTTTCTCCTGTATGAGTTCTTTCATGTATTCGAAGAGAACTGGAAGAAGTGAATGCTTTACTGCATTTTTTACACTCATAGGGGTTTTTGCCAGTATGAGCGCTTTCATGTTTTCGAAGAGAACTGGTATAACTGAAGGCTTCCCCACATTCCTTACACTCATAGGGTTTCTCCCCAGTGTGATTTCTTTCATGTATTTGGAAACCTCGAAGAGAAACAAAAGCCTTACCACATTCCTTACATACATAGGGTGTCTCTCCTGTGTGAATTCTTTTGTGCATTTTTAAGGAACTGTAATCACTGAAAGCTTTCCCACATTCTTCACATTTATACGGTTTCTCTCCAGTGTGCACTCTCATGTGTCTTCGAAAGTCTGTGTGACAAATGAAGGCTTTCCCACATTCCTGACATTCATAAGGTTTCTCTCCAGTATGAGTTATTTCATGTCGTTGAACAGAACTAGAACAACTGAAGGCTTTACCACATGTTTTACATTCATAGGGTTTCTCTCCAGTGTGAGTCCTTTCATGTCGTTGAACAGAACTGGAACGACTGAAGGCTTTACCACATGTTTTACATTCATACACTTTCTCTCTATTGTGACTCCTTCCATGCAGTTGAAAGGCACTGGGAGAAAAGAATGCTTTCTCACATTCCTTACATTTATAAGGTCCATCTCCACCGTGAGTGACCATGTGTGCTTCAAGCTTTGTGAGAGTTAAACAATCTTTCCCACATTCCTTACATTCATAGGATTTCCCTTTAGTATGAATTCTTTCATGTCTTCGAAGAGAACCGGAAGAAGTGAATGCTTTACTACATTTTTTACATTCATAGGGTTTCTCTCCAGTGTGAGTTCTTTCATGTCTTTGAAGAGAACTGGGACAAGTGAAGGCTTTACTACACTTTTTACATTTATAGGGTTTCTCTCCAGTATGAGTTCTTTCGTGTACGTGAACATTACTGGAAAATTTGAAGGCTTTACCACATATTTTACATTCATAGGGTTTCTCTCCAGTGTGACTCCTTTCATGTATTCGAAATGCACTGGGATAAATGAATACTTTCCCACATTCCTTACATTTATAGGGTTTCTCTACAGTGTGACTTCTTTCATGTATCTGAAGTAAACGGGAACAACTAAGGGTTTTCCCACATTCCTTACATTTACAGGTTTTCACTCCATTGTGAATTCTTTCATGTGTTTCAAAAAATTGGAGATAACAGAAGGTTTTTCCACAGTACTTACATTTATATGGCTTCTTTCCACATTTTTTATATTCACATGGTTTGTGTCCAGTGTGACATCTGATGTGCCTATGAAAGGATGAATGACGCATGAAGACTTTTCCACATGCACTGCATTCATGTGGTTTCACTCCAGTAGTTTTCTTGTTCAGATTGAGATTTGGAATAAGGCTCAAGTTTTCTCCACGTTGACTACCCTCTTCACTTTCACAGAGTCTCTCTATCGTATGACTTCTGTAAAAGACAAGAAGAACATTACTGCTGACTTCTTTATTAATGATTTTATATTTATTATTATGATTTATAGAAAAAATGTAGGTTTTCTGCCTTGTCTGAATTGCCTGAAATTGAACATACTGAATGCTCTGCAAGAAGACTTCACCTTTGCTACTGTCAAAACAGTAATATTCAAGAGTGATGACAGCATTATGCTGGAGTGAGCTCTTCCCTTAGACGCTCCCTCCTCACATACAAAGAAAAGGACATTCATAAACCAACAGAAGACATTCACACAACACAAAAGACGTCTGAGAGACCCACACAGCCATATGTCTGAAGGTGAAAGTGCTGGACACCCCCAGGGCAAGTGGAAGTGGGTAAGGGGATATCCTTTCCCTCCTAAACAACAGCGACTGGGGCATGGGACCACATGAGGCTCTGGAAAAAGAGGGGGGAGAGGTAGCTCTCCGCAGGAACACCTTCACTTTCCAAGTTCCCTCAAAGCCTCTGGGAAGGCCCCACACAGAGGTGGCTAAGCTATTGTGGCAGCATCTTCATCAAGCCAAAACCCTAGGAGCAGATAGCAAGGGCACAGCAAGAATGACCCTGGGATCACACAGGAAAAAGCAAGCGGCCCTCCTCCCACCCAGTGCTCCAGCTCAGGTGGTCAACCAGAGCACTCATGCACAGGTTAGAAAAGCAGCAGCGTCAGCAACCTAGCTGGCAATCACAGACAGGACGTCAGCACAGATTCCGAAGACAGGCACAGACACCAGCTGTCACAGGGGGTTCCAAATACAGAGCTCTTGACTCCCACCCCAATGGCAACAGGTGGAAGCTGTGACCAGATACTGTCACTATGCTAAGGCACAAATCCACGCCATCAAATAATATGAATAAATAAATTAATAGGCCAGAAGGAAAATGACAAGCACTCAGAAATCAATCCTGAAGTCACAGAAATTTATTATCTAACTGACAGAGAATTCAAAATAGCTACCATTAAAAAGAAAATGAGTTACAAGACAATACAGATAGTTCAATGAAATCAGGAGATAAATTAAAGAAGAAAGGGAATTCTTCAAAAAAGAGATTGAACCTATAAAGAAAAACAAATCAGAAGTGTTGGAAATGAAAAATACAGTGAACCAGATAAAGAAAAACCTGAACTCCCTGAATAACAGAGCTGATATTTTGGAGGACAGAAGGAGCAGACCAGAGGATAGAAATAGAAATGCTTCAAATGAAGGAGAGAGAAATAAGACTAAAAAGAAACAAAGAAATTCTCTGAGAAATATCTGTCTCAATTGGGAATGCAACACAATGATAATACGAATTCCAGAGGAAAAAGAGAGCAGAAAGCTTGTTCAAACAAATAATAGCTGAGAACGTCCAAAACCTGGGGAAGGAGCTGGAAATACAAGCAAAAGAAGCTAATGGAACACAAAATTACATCAATGTAAAAAGACCTTCTCCAAGGCATATAGTAGTAAAGCTGGTCAAGGTCAATGACGAAGAAAGAATATTAAGGGCAGCAAGGCAGAAGAAAATAACTTACAAAGGAACTCCTATCAGGCTTTCAGCAGGTTTCTCAGCAGAAACATTACAGGCTAGGAGAGAGTGGAATGATATATTCAAAATAATGAAAGACAAAAACTTTCAGCCAAGAATATTATATCCAGTGAAAATTTCCTTCAGATATGATGGAGAAACAAAATCTCTCCCAGACAAACAAAAGCTAAGGGAATTCATTGCCATAAGACCACCCCCCTCCCCCCCCCACACACACACACAAAATGCTGAAGAAGGCGCTCACCCTGAAAAAAAAGAAAGGGTTTACAAAGCCTTGAGAAAGGAGATAAATAGGCAGACAAAATCAGAAAATTGCAGCTCTGTATCAGAACAAGTTAGCAAACACTTAATTACAACATTAAAGATAAAGGGAAGGAAAACAAAAAATAAATATAATCTCATCATTTTAACGACAAACTCACAAGACAAGATGGACTAAGTTGTGACAACAATAATTTAGTAGGGGAAGAGGAAAGGGACGTAGTCAGCTTGGTCTAAGGAAATAGGCTATCAGAAAAAAGACTTCTCATCTACAAGTGTTTTTATAGAAATCACATGGTAACCACTAAACAAATAATTAGAACAGAGACATAAACAATAAATAAAGAGTAAACTGAGAAAAACATCATAGAGAACTACCAAACTGAACTGATAGTCTGAAATACCTGAGACGAGAAACAAGAGAAATACAGAACAACCAGAAAATGAGAGATAAAGTAGCAGCATCAAACCCTCATATATCAATAATCAGTCTAAATGCAAATGGATTGAATTCTCCAATGAAAAGACACAGAGTGCCGGGATGGATTAAAAATCAAGACCCAACAATATGCTGCCTCCAGGAAACACATCTCAGCTCCAATGACAAATATAGGCTCAGAGTGAAGGGATGGAAGATGATACTCCAAGCTAATGGCAAATAAAAGAAAGGTGTTGCCATGCTTATATCAGACAAACTAGACTTCTAGACAAAACAGGCAATGAGAGCCAAAGAGGGGCAGTATATAATGATAAAAGGGACACTCCACCAAGAAGACAGAACACATAAACATATATGCACCCAACAGAGAAGCACTAAAGTACACAAAGCAACTATTAACAGACCTAAAAGGAGATATTAACAATAACACAATAATAGTAGAGGACCTTAACACCACACTTATGTCAATGGATAGATCATCCAAACAGAAAGTCAACAAGAAAATAGTGGATTTAAATGAAAAAGTAGACCAGATCAACTTAATATATAGAGAACACCCCATCCAAAAACAGAATACACATTCATCTCAAGCGCACATGGAACATTCTCAAGGATAGATCATACGTTGGGAAACAAGGCAAGCCTCAATAAATTTAAGAAGATTGAAATCATATCAAGCATTTTTTCCAACTGTAATGCTATGAAACTAGAAATCAACCACAAGAAAAGGCTGGGATAGTGACAAATATGTGGAGACTAAACAACATGCTACTGAACAACCAATGCATCACTGGAGAAATCAAAAAATATCTGGAGACAAATGAAAATGAAAATACACCATACCAACTCATATGGGATGCAGCAAAAGCAGTCCTAAGAGGGAAATTCACAGCAATACAGGCCCACCTTAACAAACAAGAAAAGTCTCAAATAAGCAATATTAAACAACACCTAACACAATTAGAAAAAGAAGAAAGCCCAAAGTCAGCAGAAGGAGGATATAATAAAAACTAGAGCAGAAATAAATGAAATTGAACAACAACAAAAACAGCAGAAAGGATCAATGAAACAAGGAGTTGGTTCTTTGAGAAGACAAACAAAATTGACAAACCCTTAGCTAGACTCACTAAGAAAAAAAGAGAGAAGGCTCAAATAAATAAAACTAGAAATCAAAGAGGAGAAACTACAACAGATACCATAGAAAGACAAAGGATTATAAGAGAATACTATGAAAAACTATATGCCAACAAATTGGACAATCTAGAAGAAACTGATAAATTCTTAGACTCATACAACCTCCCAAAACTAAGGCACAAAGAAAGAGAGAATCGGAATAGACCAATCACAAGTAAAGAGATTGAAACAGTAATCCAAAACCTCCCAAAAAATACAAACCCAGGATCAGTTTGCTTCTCTGGAGAATTCTACCAAACATTCAAAGAAGATTTAATACCTGTCCTTCTCAAACTATTCCAAAACAATGAAGAAAATGGAATATTTCCTAACACATTTTACAAAGCCAACATCACCCTCATCCCAAAGCCAGACAAGGACAAAACAAAGAAGGAAAATTATAGGCAAATACTGCTGATGCACATAGATGCAAAAATCATCAACAAAATATTGGCAAATCAAATACAGCAATACATTAAAAAGATCACACATCATGATCAAATGGGATTTATACTAGGTACGCAGGGATGGTTCAACATCCACAAATCAATCAATGTGGTACACAACATTAACAAAATGAGGAATAAAAACCACAGGACCATCTCAATAGGTGTGGGAAAAGCATTTGCCAAGATCCAACATCCATTTATGATAAAAACTCTCAATAAAATGGGTATAGAAGGAAAGTACCTCAACATAATCAAGGCTATAAATGACAAACCCACAGCCAACATCATACTCAACAGGGAAAAACTGTCACCACTCTTACTCAACATAGTACTGGAGGTTTTGGCCAGAGCAATAAGACAAGAAAAAGAAATGAAAGGAATTCAAATTGGCAAGGAAGAAGTGAAACTCTCATTGTTTGCAGATGACATGATTTTATACATAGAAAACCGTAAAAAAATCCATTGGAAAACTATTAGAAATAATCAAGAACTACAGCAAACTTGCAGGGTACAAAATCAACCCACAAAAATCAGCTGCATTTCTACATTAGCAATGAACAAACAATGAAGAAAATGGAATATTTCCTAACACATTTTACAAAGCCTTAGCAATGAACTAACAGAAAAAGAACTCAAAAATACAATCCCATTTACAATCGCAACAAAAATAATAAAATACCTAGGAATAAATTTAACTATTGAGGTGAAAGACCTAAACAACGAAAACTATAAGATGTTATTGAAAGAACTCCATGATGACATAAAGAAATGGAAAGATATTCCACGCATGGATTGGAAGAATAAATATAGTTAAAATGTCCATACTACCTAAAGCAATCTACAGATTCAGTGCAATCCCACTCAGAATCCCAATGACAATCTTCATGGAAATAGTACAAAGAATCCTAAAATTCATATGGGGAACAAAAGACCCCCAAATAGCTACAGCAATCCTGAGATAAAAGAACAAAGCTAGCGGCATCACAATCCCTGACTTCCAAACATATTACAAAGCTAAAGTGATCAAAACAGCATGGTACTGGTACAAAAAAAACAGGCACAGAGATCAATGGGGAACAGAATTGAAAGCCCAGAAATAAAACCACACATCTATGGACAGCTAATCTTCGACAAAGAAACTAAGAACATACAATGGAGAAAGGAAAGTCTCTTCAATAAATGGTGTTGGGAAAACTGGTCAGCCACATGCAAAGGAATGAAAGTAGACCATTATCTTTCACCACATACAAAAATTAACTCAAGATGGATCAAAGACTTGAAGGTAAGACTCTAAAACCATAAAACTCCTAGAAGAAAATACAGGCACTACACTCTTTCACATCAGTCTTAGAAGGATCTTTTCAAATACCATGTCTACTCAGGTGAGGGAAACAAAAGAAAAAATTTAACAAGTGGGACTTCATCAGACTAAGGAGCTTCTGCAAGGCAAAGGAAACCAGGAACAAAATGAAAAGACAACCCACGAACTGGGAGAAAATATTTGCAAATCATATACCCAACAAGGGATTAATAGCTAAAATAAAGAAAGAACTGACAGAACTCAACAAAAAAACAAACAACCTGATCAAAAAATGGGCAGGTGTGAAAAGAAACTAGAATCAAAACAAAGAGACAACGCACCAATTGGGAGAAAATATTTTCAAATCACATATCTGACAAGGAGTTAATCTCCATAATATGTAAGGAACTCACAGAACTGAACAATAAAAAAACAAATAGCCCAATCAAAAAATGGGCAGAGGATATGAACAGACATTTCTCCAAGGAAGATATACAGATGGCCAATAACCACATGAAAGATGCTCAGCATCACTAATCATCATGGAAACACAAATCAAAACTACACTAAGATACCACCTTACGCCTGTTAAAATGGCTATAATCAATAAGACTAAAAATAACAAATATTGGAGAGGGTGTGGAGAGAAGGGAACCCTCACACACTGCTGATGGGAATGCAAACTGTGCAGCCACTATGGAAAACAGCATGCAGATTTCTCAAAAAATGAAAAATAGAACTACTATATGACCCAGCTATCCCACTACTGGGTATCTACCCAAACAATTTGAAATCAACAATCCAAAGTAACATAAGCACCTCTATGTTCCTTGCAGCACTATTCACAATAGCCAAGACATGGAAGCAACTCAAGTGCCCACTGACCAATGATTGGATAGAGAAGATGTGGTATATATATATACAGAATGGAACACTACTCAGCCATAAAAAAAGACAAATTCATCCCATTTGCAACAACATGGAAGGACCTGGAGGGAACCATACTAAGCAAAATAAGCCAGACTGAAAAAGACAAACGCCATATGATTTCACTCATATGTGGAAGATAAACAAACACATGGACAAAGACAACAGTTCAGTGATTACCAGGGGAAGTGGGGTTGGGGGTGGGCACAGGGGTGAAGGGGAGCACTTATGTGGTGACAATCAAGAAATAATGTACAACTGAAATCTCACATTGACATAAACTATTATGAACTCAATTAAAATTTTTTTTAAAAAGGGCAGATATGAACAGAAATTTTTCCCAAGAAGATATACAGATGGCAAATAGGCACATGAAAAGATACTCAACATCACTAATCATCAGGGAAATGCAAATCAAAACTACAGTAGGATATCACCTTACACCTGTTAGAATGGCTATTATCACCCAGACAAAAAATAACAAATGTTGGAGAGGGTGTGGAGAAAAAGGAACCCTCAAACACTGCTGGTGGGAAAGCAAACTGGTGCAGCCACTATGGAAAACAGTATGGAGATTTCTAAAAGATTAAAAATAGAAATATCATACAACCCAGATATGGCACTACTAGGTATTTATCCAAAGAACTTGAAATCAACAATTCAAAGAGACTTATGCAGCCTTATGTTCACTGCAGCATTACTCACAACAGCCAAGATGTGGAAGCAATCCAAGTGCCCACCGACTGATGTTTGGATAAAAAAGATGTGGTATATATATATACACAATGGAAAACTACTCAGCCATAAAAAAGACAAAATCGTCCCATTCACAACATGGGGGGACCTTGAGGGTATTATGTTAAGTGAAATAAGCCAGACAGAGAAAGACAAACACTGTATGACTGCACTCATATGTTGAAGATAAACACACACATGGACAGAGAGAATAGTTTAGTGGTTACCAGAAAGGCAGGCGGTTGGGAGGTGAGAGTAAAGGGTGAAGGGTGAAGGGGAACATTTATATGGTGACTGACAAATAATAATGTATAATTGAAATTTCACAATGTTATAAACTATTATGATCTCAATAAAATAAAAAAAAGTGATATTCATATAGAGTTTATTGTTTCCAAGTGAACTGTTTTGCAAACCTTGAACTACGTCACATTTAAGAAAGTATATTTCCTGAAAATTTTCTAATAATAATTAAACTTGAAGCAGGGATTATTTGTTCTGTTTGCTACTTTTAAAAATTTCATAACATGCCAGGATTCTCACCTGAGACACTGCTTTCTACTGTGAGTGTGACTCACCTTAGTTTTCTCCCCTGGGTTTTGTACCAATCTTCAATGTCACGATCTTCCCATTGTTCTCCTAAAAGGCAAACCCAGAAAAAAATAATTCTAAAATATTAGAAATTATAGAAAAATTATTAGATTCTAGGTCCATGATGAGCTGTGACCACGTCTAGTCTATTTACCAACATCCTCCCTTTCCACATTCCACATTTGGAACAACACTGATGGGCAGGAAAGACTTGTTCTCTAATTGACTAAGGGAAGGAATGTCCTCAATCTTACCTACTGACGCCAGGTTCCTCAAGGTTTCCCACATTTCATCTCTGTAGAGTTTCTTCTGTGAAGGTTCCAGTAAAGCCCACTCCTCTGGGGTGAAGATCACAGCCACATCCTCAATGGTCACTGAGCCCTAAAAGACCACATACATGTGTAGAGGAGGATGCATAAGACTGACGGCACTGGGGATCTACACTCCATTAGTAGGGAGGTTACATATGATTCTTCTGCAAACATTTATTCTATGTCATGATCATAAAAAACTCATTGTTTTCCTGTACACACTTCATCCTCAACTTAACAGCATTATGAATACATGGAAATTATTTACACATTTTTGCTGTGGTCACATTTCATCTTATTTCTCTCTGATGGCAGGGTCCAGAGCAAATTGGGAAATGCTATACATATGAACCAAATATTATCATTTTAAGACTGATTCCTCGTGAGGAATATTCTTATATCTTCTTCCTGATTACCCACCATTTACAGCACTCCATGAGGCAGAGGGCCAAATCTGCATGACATTTCAATGAATAAAAACACAGTGAAGAACGGGAAGGTTACTCTTCTATTCCCATCACCAAACATGAGAGTCCAGGTGGCCCGTAAAAATTAAACTTTTATCAAGGTCCAGCTGGCTATACTGTCAAGACGTACTTCAGGCCCTTATATTTATATTCAGCTGCCTGAATGTAAATATTCTTGCGGGGAAGCATAGCTTTTAACTTGTGTAATATTTATCACAGACTCTGCTCTTCCTTTCTCTCTCTCTATGACTTGATGGGGCTAGAAAGTCATTTGGAACTTAGAGTTCAGACATAGGAAGAAGGCATGACAACTTAGACCATACAATCTGTACACTCATGTGCCTCGGGGCTCCAGCCAATCTTTAGAACATAGAGTGAGATAATAACGTGCCGGAAGAGCTCTTTCCAGGCCAACCCTAACAGTGGACCCTGGGCCTTGCTGTGCCTGAGGAACAGGTGAAGAGCCGCAGATTGCAAGTGAGTTCACCGAAGTCCACAATGATTTCATGTTGAACATTAAACATGAAAACACCAAAAATGCACGCCGAATAATAGCATCTTCACACTAGACAAAAATCAAAGACAAAGAAATATATCAAAGGAAGCCAGAGGGGAAAACACACCTTAGGTATAGAGAAACAAAGACTGGCATTCAACTGGACTTGTTTTCAGAAACCATGCAAGCAAGAACAGAGTGGAGAGAAATGTTTAATGTTTTGTAACTTAAAAACCACCTCCTAGAATTCTCTGTCAAGCAAATTTATCCTTCAAAAATAAGGAAAAATAAAAACAGACAAAAAGTGAGGAAATTTTTCATTAGTATTCCTACTTTGAATGAAACACTCAAAAATTTATCAGGAAAAATGTAAATGGTAAAGGTGGAGATTTAAAAAAGGAATAAATAAATGTAAAACTTTTTATATTTATTATAATTAACATAAGAGTTTAACACTAAAGGAAGCTGGCATAGGTATAAGAATTTCAGACAATACAGATTTCAAACCAAAGAAAGCCCAGAGATAAAGAGAGGCATTACATAATGATCAAGGGGTCCATTCTCAAGAGGGCACAGCAATCCTTGATGTGTATGTGCATGACAACAGAGGAGCAAAACACGGAAGACAAGCGCTGATACAACACAAGGAAAAAGAGATAAATCCACTACTATAGCTGTAGACTTCAACACTCCTTTATCACAAACTATAAATTCCAGCAGGCAGAAAATGAGGAAGGACAGAGTTTAACTGAACAGCACTCTACAACTGGATTTCATTGTAATCTATGGAATACTTAATGTAACAAAAACAGAGTACACATTCTTCTCAAGTTCACATGAAACATTCACCAAGACAGAACATATTCTGGGACCTAAAACACATCTTAACAAATTTGACAGAAAGCATACAAAATATGCTCTTAGACTGCACAGGCTTTAATCTAGAAATCAATAACAGCAAGATAGTTGGAAAAGCCCCAAATATATGGAGATTCAAAAACACACTTCTAAATAATAAATGGGATTAAACAAGAAGTCTCAAGGGAAATAAAAAATTATTCTAGACTAAATGAAATAAAAACACAACACACCAAAGGGTCTTGCACGCAGCAAAAACAGTGCCCGGAGGGAAATTTATGCCATCAAACAAATACACCGGAAAAAACAAGGATTTACAATCAACAATGTAAGCATCTACCTTAGAAAACAATAAAAAGAAGACCAAATTAAACCCAAAGCAAGCACAATATATGAAATAATAAAAATTAAGAAAAAATTAACATAATTGTGGGAAATCAATGGAGAAAAAGTTTTTAAAAAGCTGATTTCTTGACAAGACCAATAAAATGGATAAACCTCTAGTGACAATAACTAAGAAAAGATGGAACACAGAAATTACTAATATCAGAAAGGAAAGGAGGGGGAAATGAAAATTTTTTAATTTATGAAATCCAAAATCCACTTATGATAACAAACTAGTAATAGAGGGGAACTTTTGCTTCTTGAGAAAGATCTTCACAAATCCTGTAGCTAAATTCATAACATTTGTTCTGTAGGACATGACTGTCTCTGTGAAACATCTGAAAGAATCTACAAAAATACAGATAACTTTTGGAATTAATAAGACAGAATAGTAAGACTGAAGCATAATCCTTACAGACCCACACAAATATAATTAACTGGTCTTTGACAAAGGAGAAGAGGCAATTCAAAAGGAAAGTCTTTTAAACAAACAGTGTTGGACATAATGGAAATCCACCCACAAACACACATGCACACAAAACATGCAGACTCAGGCTTGACACCTTTCACAAATTTTAACTCAAAACAGATTATTATAGATCTAAATTTAAAATGCAAAAGTAATAAACTCGTAGAAGACACCAGAGGAGAAAATCTAGGTTATTTCGGGTTTGGTGATGAATTTTTAAATACAACACCAAAAGCAAGGTCCATAAAAGAAAAAAATGGTAATTTCATTTCATTAAAATGAAAAACTGCTCTGAGAAAGATACTGTTAAAAGAATGAAAAGATAAGTCACAGAGGAGGAGAAAATTTTTGCAAAACATGTGCCTGATAAATGACTGGTATCCAAAATATCTAAAGAACTCTTAAGACAACAGTAAGAAGAAAAACAACCCAATTAAAAATGGCAAAAGATCTGAACAGACAGCTCACCAAAGAAGACAGACAGGTGGGAAAAGCAAAATGACAACATGCTCCACATCAAATGTCACTGGGAAACTGCAAATAAAACAACAATAAAGTATCACTGCTTATTAATGGCTAAAATTCAAAACACTCAGAACATCAAATATTGGTGAAGACGTGAAGCTACAGGTAATCATCATTCATTGCTGGTGGGAATGGAATTTGGCAGGCCTACAATGGAAGACAGGAACTTTCTTTCAAAGCAAAATATACTCTTACTATGTATAGTAAGATCCAGCAATCACCCTCTTTGGTATTTTTCCAAATGAGTTGAAACCCTATGTTCACATAAAAACCTGTACATGAATATTTGTTAGGTGCTTTAGTTATAATTATCAACAGAGCTAAGCGAGATGTCCTTCAGTAAGTCGATCAGACAAGTGGTGCATCCATACAATGAAACACTGTTCCGTGATAAACAGAAATGAGGAATCAAGCCACGAAAACACATGCAGGAACCTTAAAAGTACATTGCTAAGGGAAAGCAGCCAATGTGACACAGTTATATACTGTATGATCCCAAGTATACGATGTTCTAGAAAAGACAAAAGCATGAGCCAGTTGAAAGATCTCCAGAAGTGAAGGATTTGGGGGTTGGAGGGAGGGATGAATCGACAGGTGAGCACAGAGGGCTTTGAAGGGAGCAAAACTATACTCTATGATACAGAAATAATAAATATGTCATTGTACATTTGCCAAAACCCAGAGATCATATAACAAAGACCTATACAAGTGT
The DNA here is from genome assembly GCF_037783145.1 of Equus przewalskii. Lineage (NCBI taxonomy): Eukaryota > Metazoa > Chordata > Mammalia > Perissodactyla > Equidae > Equus > Equus przewalskii. The sequence continues at coordinate 46,570,323 of NC_091836.1, read as the reverse complement.
ACCATTTTTTACCTTTTATACAGCAAAAGTTTTACCATAACTTTCTATGTTTAGATACACAAATACTTACCATTGTTATAACTGCCTGCAGCATTCAGTACAGTAACATGCTGTACAGGTGTGTAGCCTAGAAGCAACAGGCCACACCATAGAGCCGACGTGTGTAGGCTTGTGTAAGTGCACTCTAGGATGTTCACACAGTGACGACATAGCCTAATGACGCATTTCCCAAACATATCCTCGTGGTTAAGTGATGCAAGACTGTATCTGCTCTAGCTAGTTCTATTCGAGAATGTACTGCAGATTTTAACCAAAACCATTATGCAAAAAAGAAACTAAAATACATAAACATTGGTTAGAAAGATGTAAATGTATCTCTAATTCCACAAATCTTTTAAGAAAAGTGTAATGTCCACTAAAAAACTATTAGAACTGAAAATTGAGTTAGCAAAGTGATGGAATACAAGGTCAAAATACAAATCTTGCCATTTTTGCTTTTTACTCTATCGATATCCTTTATTACATAACTGGATTTTGAGATGTTAACCCAACCGTTCATCCCTGGAACAAATCCCACTCGGTCATGGTGTGTGAGTCTCTAACATATTCCTGGATCTGCTCTGCTGCTATTTATTATACTGGCCGCACAAAATGAATCAGTGTTCTCTCCATTTTAATTTCTTAAAGAGTTTGCGAAGAATCGGTAATAAAGAATCTTTGAATGTTTCAGAGAATTCTGAGTTAAAGCCATTTAGGCCGAGCCTTTCATTGTGGGTAGCTGTTTGTTTACTAATTCAACCCCCTCACTTGTTATAGTTCTATTCAGATTTTCCACTTACTCTTGATTTAGGTTCAGTAGTTTGCGTCTTTCGAGGAATTTGTCCGTTTCATCTCGGTTATCTAATTTATTGCCACACAACTGTTCACTGAATTCTTCTATAATCCTTTTTATTTCTGTAACGTCACCTGTGACATCCCTCTTTCTTTCTGATTGTATGAAGTTGAATCTTCCCCCTTTTTCTCTAAATCAATCTAGCTAAAGAACTGTCATATTTGTTAATCTTTCCATAAAAACTATTTTTGGTTTCATTGATTTTCTCTGCGCTTTTTCTCTTCCTCATTCATTAATTTCTGCTCTAATTTTTATTATCTTCTTTCTCTTTGCACTGGATTTGGTACCTCAACTTTTAGGTTATTGATTAGAGATCTCTCTTTTTGCTTAGTATAGGCATTAATGGCCATAAATTTCTTTCTTTGTACTGTTTTAGATTCAGGCCATAAACTTTGACCCTTTAGGTATGAGATAATGTTCCTCATTATCTCTAGTGATATGTTTTGTTTTAAAGTTTATTTTGCTAGATATTTGTATCATGTCTCCAGCTTTGTTGTGGGTGCTATTTCCAGATGTCTATTTTCCCATCATTTACTTTGAATCTCTTTCTATCTTTGAATCTAAAGTGTGTTTCCTGTACACTGCATATATTTAGATCACAGTTTTATTTATTTTTTAATCTGATGTGACAATGTCTTCCTCCAGTTGTGATAATGTAATCCACTCACATTTAGTGTTACTGACATAGTCGCAATTACACCTGCAATTTTACTTTTTGTTTTCTACAGTTCTCATACTCCTTTTAGTTTCTCCTCTCCTGCTTTATGGCCTTCTATTGCAGTAAGTGCAATTTTAGCATCTTAATTTTTAAGTGACTTCACTATATTTTTGAATTTTTTTTTAGAGTTTGCTCTATTTAATATACACACCTTAATATATAAGAATGAACTTCAGGGTTTTTGGGGGGGTTTTTTGTTCTGTTTCTTCCTTTGGAGGAAGATTAGCCCTGAGCTAACATCTGCTGCCAATCCTCCTCTTTTTGATCAGGAAGACTAGCCCTTAGCTCACATCCGTGCCCATCTTCCTCTACTTTATATGTAGGACACCTACCACAGCATGGCGTGCCAAGTGGTGCCATGTCCGCACCCAGGATCCAAACCGGCGAACCCCAGAGGAACGTGCACACTTAACTGCTGCGCCACAGGGCTGGCCCCTGAACTTCAGTTTTATAGTAGCTTAATTCCAGTGATACACAGAATTTTAATCACAGATAACTATATTCCCTTTTGCCATTTTTGTGGTATTATCGTTACGCAGATTATATCTATGAATGACAACTCAATAATACATTGTTACACTCATTTCTTTTCCATCTGTACTCACTTGTTTAGCCCAACACACATTTGCACCAACCCTTTGTGCTTTTAATGAGAAACAAATTACACAAATACTACATTTCTACATTTAATAAGCACAACAGCACATTAAATATATAGTATTTTATACAATTCCTTTGATATCAGCTAAGAGAAGAAAGGAGAAAATTGGTATTTATTCTGTCTTCCATATTTACATAATTACCTTTACTGGTGTTTTTGTTTCTTTATGTTGATATCAATTACCATCCTGGGTCACTTGGTTTGAAAGTGAAGAACTCCTTCAGTAATCTCGTAAGACAGTTGGCTATTAATAGATTTTCTCAGTTTTTCTTTATCTGAGAAAGTCTTTATTTCATCTTTACATTTTACAAGGTAGTTTTGGTGCATATAGGATTCTTGGTTAACAGGTTTTTTCTTCGTGCACTTTGAATATGTTATCCCTCTGCCTCCTGATCTTCCTTTTTGCTGCTGAGATGTCACCTGTTGATGTTACTGGGTTCTCCTGTAAAAGTTGGGTAAATTTTTCAATTGCTGTTTTTCTCCCCAGTGTATGGTTCCTACATTCCAGTATCTTTGCAGGTCTCATATTTTTGATGCAAACCAGACATCTTAGGTAATATATTATAGCAACTGTGGGTACTGGTCTCCTTCCTTCTAGGATTTTTTATTGTTATTAGCTTATTTTCTTGCTCAGTGACTGGGAGGATTAGCTTAGCTAAATCTATGTCCTCCACACAGAGCGAAACCTCTGATGTAGCTCCTAGCACCGGCATGGCTTTGGGTGCGTCTACTGTCATGAGGCAGTGGCATTGGAGGGCTCTCTTGCTCCTTCACGGACACACTCCATGGTTACAGTGGATTAACTGCTGGCTGATTGCTCTACTATTTTCATCAAGGTCCTGCCTTAACTTGCTCTATCAAATACTCCAGTGAAATTCTGGCTCCTTTGTGGAGACACTTTGTGAAGTCACTGTTTGATTTGTTCTGTTGCTTGTAAGTGTCCTCTCATCAGTCTAATTCCCTGGTTCTTTCCAGAAAACTAGTCAGCCTACAGTCTAAGCTGTAGCTTCACTAAATTTGGAAATCAGGGGCCGGCTCCGTGGCCAAGTGGTTAAGTTCGTGCGCTCCGCTGCAGCGGCCCAGGGTTCGGATCCTGGGCGCGGACATGGCACCACTCATCAGGCCACATTGAGGCGGCGTCCCACATCCCACAACTAGAAGGACCTGCAACTAAGATATACAACTATGTACGGGGAGGGGGGGGCGGGGGGGGGCGCGGGGGGAGGAGGGCGGAATAAAGCAGAAAAAGAAAAAAAAAAGAAAAAAGGTTGGCAACAGTTGTTAGCCCAGGTGCCAATCTTATATAAAAAAAAAAAAATTTGGAAATCAACTAATTGCCTTTCACCTCATTCTCTACTTTCTTGAAAGTGCCCTTAGACTTGAACATTTCATGATGTTTTGCTGGTCAACTTAATTCTTTGGGGAGGAATTAAGAGCTCCGTGTTTTACGGCTCAAGTCTGCCCTGTGTTCAAGTAAAATCTGTGTGCCAGGACTCTGGAGCTGTGGTGGGGACATGAGGAAGCCTCTCTCTGGGTGACAATCCCAATCTAGGGGCTGAGTGATCAGTGCAGTGGAAAGACAGCAGCCGGAGTCCTCTTGATTGTCTCATGTTACAGTCACCTCATGAGCTGGGGAAAGAGGGATCAGGACCCGGCATTCTCAGCACAGCATGAGCACAGCAGAGCCTCTGCACCAGGAGGAGGGGCTGGTGCAAGAAGGGGTCCCCACATTTCACATGAACCAATGAGGGACTGAAATTCAGCAACAGGTAGCTGCAGGCAGGATGGGTAATGTTGAAGTCCTGCTCCTCCTGGGGAAAAGCCCCACTTCTGGAAGCTTAGGGAGGGAGAACCTTGTCTTCTGGTTCGGGGGGCAGCGCTGTGGAGAGGAGGGCTCACCTGCTGAGCTGAGAGCAGGGAGGGAGCAGACATGGTTCAAATCCCACACACTCTCCTTTCTCACTGAATTTCTATGGATTTTCTTAAATAGATTACTTCATTTGCTGTTTGCCTTTAGGACAATTTCCAGAGGCTTCGCATGGTTGTTTTAAAATAATTTCCTCCAGTTTCACTGGGGAATGTGTCTGTGGAGCTCCTCATATTATTATGCCAGCCTAGTGCACTTAATACACTGACTGTATCAGCAACCCTCTCCAGATTGACATACAATGGCACTACAGGCTGTAATATCACTTGTCATTTTATAGACAGAATTGAGAAAATTAATTTTTTATGGTTGTAAAAACGTATTGCACAGTTCAAAAAATTGTTTACAGGGGCTGACTTGGTGGCATAGCGGTTAAGTTCACATGTTCCGTGCTTCAGCAGCCCGGGGTTCACGGGTTTGGATCCCGGGCACAGACCTACACACTGCTCATCAAGCCATGCTGTGGCAGCATCCCACATGCAAAGTAGAGGAAGACTGGCAAGGTGTTAGCTCAGCAACAATCTTCCTCAAGCAAAAAGGGGAGGATTGGCAAGAGATGTTAGCACAGGGCCAATCTTCCTCACACACACACATAAAATTGCTTAGAGGATTAATACATAAGGATGTGGCTTCCCATTAAAAATACATTGGTCATTTGATTACAAACTATTGTCAAAAAGAAAACCACAGGCCTAAAATGGAACAACTTTTGCTAGTCCCAGGGCACCAAACCAGGGCTTAACACCTACCCTAACTGCAATTTCAACCTTCCCCGGGAATGTAATCAGTGTAGGATTTTCTGGTCAGCACCAGTGAGGCAATCTGCCACATGATCCCTCAATCCTCCAAAGGAAGATGAGGTCATCCACCTAATAAGACCCTTTTGTCCCCAAAGGGAGGTAACGTTGCCCAGAATAATCTTTTCTTCCGTTTATGACTTCCTTGTCCTACCTTTAAAACCCTTCCCTTTCTGCAGCACTTTGGAGCTCGTCTCTACTTGCTAGCTGGCATGCTGCCCAACTGATGAATTGCTTGACAAAGCAAATTAGATCTTTAAAACTTAGTCGGCTGAATTTTTGCTTTTTTAAACTATTAAGAATAAAATATGGTTAATACAAATTTTTTTGTTTATCATGAATTGTTTATTGTGAATATCAGGTTTCAAAAACTTGGACTGAGATTTGGAGCTATGCCCAAAGGCTGCTCCTAGCATGTCTTCTAGCATTGGCATCGAGACTCCACATGCCCATGGAGACACAATGTAATTCATTTCCTGTCTTTCAGCATTTATGTACAAGGAAGCAATTTAACATACATATTTTTCTTTCTTCCCTTTGATATGCAAAGGCCACGTGGCTTACATTGTGAAGGTTCTTTGCTTTCTTGTTTATGTAAAAATAAATCCTGCACCTATTTTCATAGCAATGGTGGTGTCCCACCAGCATGTGTGATGGAGAAGACTGAAGACTTGCTGCTGCTGTCCCTAACCATGCCGTCCCTGATCAAAGACGGCCCTAAGGGTCGGCAGGAGTAGCCAAACTCCAGGCAATCATGCTAGAACATGCCCTGGCCGAGAGTCCACCTCATCTTCACATTTTTACAGACTTTTAGCTCACTGCCAATGGTCCAGCTGCCTGGCAACAAGAACATCAGCTCCTTATCCAAGGTCACCCTTTTGGGAGAAGATTCTCTGGGAGAATCTTGCTCATAATTATTCAAATACATAAGAAGATCACACATGTCTCTGGACTTACTGAACATCAAACCGCAGAGCCTCACTTCAACCCTCAGGCTGATAATTAGTTACAATTTCTGAAACTCACACCCACACCTCAGTGGCACTCAGAAGAGAAAACAAACAGGGTATCAGGACAGTGAGGGGCCCCCATGTTCCCAGGGAAGGATGTGAATGGCTTATTTAAATAATTCTGTGGACAGACATGGTAATGATGCCCACTATGCTTCAGACTTATAAAGACTGTAATACTATCTATAAAAGTGTAACTATACTATAGACTACAAAACTAATTATATGTTAATTATATAACATATTCTACATATATAATACATACTAATTATGTATAATACTATACCATACACTACGCATACTATATACAGACAATATACCAAGTAAACTTTATATATATCCATATGTATATACTACATTCTACATTCTCTTTATATATACACAAAGAAACACACTATATACAGCATTAGACAATTTTATACTATATACCACATTATAATATAGTACACAATACGTCTTTTTAATATACATGAAAAAAGCCTGAACAAAATACTAATACACTGAATCCAGCAATATATAAAATGCCCTAAACAACATGACCACATGGGATTTAACTCACGAAAGAAATGTTGGCTTTGCATCCGAAAACGAATTAACATAAATCATTAATAGAATCAAGGTCAAAAACTACAGGACCATCTCAATAGATACAAACAAGCATTAGACTAAGTTCAATGCCCCTTCACAAGGAAAACACCCAATAAACTAGGAGAAACTCCCTCAGTCAACTCCCTCACCCTGAAATAAAGCATCAGTGAAGAACCCACAGCTGACATCACTCTTGATGGTGAAGGACTGTGGGCTTTCTCTCTCAGATCAGAGAGAAGACACAGATGTCTGCTCTCACCAGCTCCACCCACCGTGGTGAGAAAGGCGCTACCAGGGCAGTTAGGCAAGAACATGGGAAAACCAACCACTCCAGAATTCAAAGGACAGACACACATAGCTCCACAGACAGACTTACAAAATCACACATGCTTTGTCATGGCACATATAGGAGGACACACACAGACACAGACACACAAACTCACAAACCCTCAGAGTTAATGGCTCAGAGACACACAGATGTTCCCATAGACACACAGAGCCCAGGCCCTCTGCACTCCTCCCCACTGTTCTTTACTCTTTAGGGCCAATCATTAGACATATGGTATAATTTTACTTATATATCTTCCTTCTTCTCTCCTAAAATGTCAGCTTTAGAGCAAACAAGCATGTTTGCTCTGCTCCGTTCACCAAAACACCCACCAAAAGCCCTGTCACACTAGCACTTCTTGCATATTGGGGCTCAGAGAGAGAGACACACACACAAATACATACAGAAGATTTACCCAAACCTCATGACACGCCCAGATCTTCACAAAGTGCATTGTTCTCACTCCCATACCACCTGATAGAGGGCTGCCTCCCAGCTCCCAAACCAATCCCCAAAGAGGGGGTCTCAGCCCCTCCAGATGGGGAAGGGATTTCACCCTTCCTGACACCACACAGTACAAACAGGACATCTCTACAAAAAACACAACATGGGAGACTGGATGGCAGTCAGGGTCCAAAACAGCTGACATCATGACGTTCCAGACCCTCTCACTGCTATAGATGCATCCAGAAACTCCCTCATCATGAACTGTCCCTTTGTCACTTTGCTTTTCTATTGTGAGCTCAGTGAGGGGACCAAAGGTGAGCATCTCCTCGCTCAGCCCCCATGTCCCCTGCTGCAGCCTCCTTGGGAAACATCAGCTCTGCTGTGGACTCACATTCCCACAGACCTCACTCCGTCCTCCCACGGTGGCTCCACCATCTTCACTGAACACTTTCTCCTCAGGATCAGTGTCCAATTTGTACCTCTGAGATTTTAATTTATGGAGGTGACTAAGTGCTAACATGGACAGGCCAATGTCATTGAAATAAGTTTATTACTTACATTTCCCAAGATAAGGGGCACATCACTCCAGGAAGCTCCCAGGGGCTGCTTGAGGGTTGCTCAGGAGGCAGAATCAGGAGGGGGACACAAACCTAGGCCACAGCCTTCATTTGGGTCCACAGGAAATGTGAGTCAGGGCAGAGTAAGCAGCTCAGGACTGGCTGCTTTGAACAATCCCAGCAGCCTCTGGGGCCTAGAGACAGTCCTCAGTCATCTGGTTCCTGGCCCTGGGTGGGTTTTGGGTGGGGAATACTGTCTAGCGTGTGAGAGGCAGATAAGGAGGTGTGTAGGGACAGGGCACTGGATCGGGCCGTATGCACATGAGAGGCCTGCTCCAGACAAGTTGTCCACCGCCAACGTGGAATGAGGTGCCCCTGGGAGGGGCAGGGTCACCCTATGTCTGAGAGGCCACCCAAGATGTGAGAACATCTTAAGAGTCAGAAAATAAATCACACGATTAATACAATCAGAAAGAAGACAAGGATTTGTCTGCTTATGTCAGCTCAATTCAACATGGTGAGGGAGGGGCTACTAGGGCACCAAATGACACTTAGGCACCAAATGACATAACAGCATCCCAGATTTTAAGGACATACACACACAGCCCCCTAGACAGACAAAATCATACAGGCTTTCTCACCGGACACACATGTGCACACACCCACACACAGACACACAAAGTCACAGATCCTCAGAGATAATGGCCCAGAGACACACAGCCCAGGCCCTGAGGAGGGAGAGTCAGGGCCCCTGATGGCTGCAGTGATCACCATGTTCCAGCCCCTCACGCTGCTATGATCACTTCCAGAAACATGCCCCTCACCACGTGCCTCTTCCTCACTCTGCTTTCCCAGTGGAAGCTCAGTGCAGACAACAAACATCTGTGCATCCTCACCCGGCTGCCATGTCCTCCACTGTGGTCTCCACAGTCTGGGAGCTATCACCCACTGAGGTCCATCCATCACCTACTCACCTGCACACAAAGCTCGCATGTGTCCACCTGTGGCCATCCTCCCTGAGGCTGTGATCACTGCCCCACCCTGGAATGTTTGCTGATGGGCATGGAGGCCTCAGGACCTCAGACCCCAGGTCTCCCACCACAGAGACATCACCCTGGGGACCCAGGAAAGCACCAGAAGTTGTTGCAAGAGCATGTAGGGATGTGGCTTGGCTCATTTCTGCCTCTTCTGTTCAGGAAACAGTGGACGCAGGCTCTGACAAAGGACCAGGGGATACTACTTCCTGTGCCAGGCAACTCCAGAAGAGGTGGGAAACCTGTCTTTTCCCACCACTTACTTTGGTGTGTTACCCTTTGCAATCTGGGAGCCATGTGAAGGGAGGGGACCCCATGACTACAGAGGGTCTGGCTGAGATGACCATTCCCCACAGGCTCGGGGCTGGAACTCTGCTTGGTAGGTATGACTCAATTCACTCTGCAGGCGGGTCCTGAGGTGAAGAAGCCAGCCGTGGTGGGCCCATCAGGCACTGAAACTGCAGGGCGGAATGTTCCAGAGATCTCAGGTAGAGTGATTTAGGTACAGCCGGGCACCTGAGGGACTCCCAGAGCTTGGACAAGGGAGGGCATCTCTTTGACATTATTGGTGGTATTGAGACTATTGTGAAACTGTGCTTGTTGGTGCAGAGATGATGTTTACGTGACAGTGGGGAGTACTGTGCTCCAGGGGCCTGTGCCTCATGACATGGGTTCTGGGTTCTGCAACTGCCTCACCTCACAGTCACCTGGGGTGTAACAGAGAACACTTCCAGAGTGGGACAGGTGTTGCATTTAAACATGTTTCCCAGCAAGGAGGCACACAGTAGGCTTGAGATGGGAAACTCAAGAGGTGGAAACGGCCTCAAGAGCTGCTCTGGGAAGACAGGATGTTGATGCCCAAGGGTTAGATTAGGATGCGCCCAGGCAGATCCCACGTGGAGATGTGTCAGATGCCTCTTTATGTTTCAGACCACCGCATTCCCAGGACATGACCCAGGAAACCTGGTGTCAACTCAAGGACGGAGGCCGGGAGCTCTGTCACTTTCTCACCAGTTATGTGAATGACACGAGGGCAGGTGTAGCCCTACAGGGAGCTTTCTAACTTCAGACTGGGTACCAGGAACAGTCTATAGTGACCTATGTCCTTCTTCCCCAGTCCTGCCACTTCTTCCTAAGAAGGAACCCAAGGTGGTGGAAGGAGGTGTTGCACACGTAGCAACCAAAGTTCAGGAGAGTTTAAAATTATCCTAGCATGTGAAAACATTTGTGTTGCTTTCTATTAATTGTTTTAGGCCTGTACACATACTATTTTAAGAGTAGTTGGGAGTTTTCACAAATGTATAGTTACACCACCATCAGGATGGAGAACACTCCATCACCCCAAAGGAACACTCTCATGGTGCCCATTTGTACTGAACCCTGCCACCCTTAAGAACTGATGTGTTTAGGTTCCTGTACTTTTCTCTTTTCCAGAACGTCATAGAAGTGGAACAGGTTACAGGTCCCATTTGGAAACCCTGATGCCACATTTGTAAAAGGGCATAATTACGCAAACCTTACAGTGTTCTTGTGAGTTTGAAATTTTTGACATTGCCCAGGAGCGGGTACACATTATGCCTTCAAAACTAAGTCATTCTCCTGTTATGAGTTATGTGAATGTGTGAAAGACCCCAAGCTTAACTTTCTTCATCTGCCTCATGGGAGCAGGAGATCAAATGAGATACTAACAATTATAAAATCACATAATCTCTATACTGCTAAAATAACATAAGCTAGCACTGAAAAACGAAAAAAGGAATGGGGCACACCCTGTGGTCTAGTGATTAAGCTCAGCATGCTCCACTTCGGTAGACCAGGTTCACAGGCTCCGATCCCAGGTGCAAGCCTACACCACTCATCAGCAGCCATGCTGTCGCAGCAATCCACATAGGAAAGAGAGGAAGATTGACAGCAGATGTTAGATTTGCAGAGCAAATCTTCTTCAGCAAAATAAATAAATAAATAAATAAATAAATAAAAAGTTTGGATTTCCATTGTTGTTCAATGAAACAAAAGCTGGCACATTTTACCATGTCTTCTATAACATCTCCTGGAAATGTAAACATATGGAAATGATCCATGAAAACAGCAAAAATGGGCTTTGGGGCTTTGTTCATCATTGAAACAAAAACCTCCCAGCTACTCCTCTTATAAAAAGGCATAGAAAATCCCCCAGATTAAGAATGTCAAATTTACCTCCTTTGCCACAACACAGGATATTACTCAAAATGATTCTGTGTGTCTGTCTACAGCTCAGAATTATTGCTTGCATCATTACCCTCTAAACATTCATAGTCTTTTTGGTATTTTAACCAGGAAATCATATTGATCTTGCACAAATATCATTCTACTCCTAGGAAAATACGTGATGGGCTACAACCGTGTAGATGACCAGAACCCTTCCTCACACTGGGAGAAACTCGAAGGTCTTGCGGGGTACAAGTTGTGTCACTCAGTCTGAACAGCAGCAAAATAATATGCTGAATCAAAGGCAAATTCAAATCCTTTCAAGTGATGTTAAACAGAAACAGAAATACCACCAATACCCATGGCCCAAAGCAATGGAAGTCATGAGTTCCAGATACCCATGTATCTGGATCGTGATTAAATAGCACATGCAGTAAAACCTTTAACCATGGCTAAAATGAAGATGAAATCTGTCTATGCCTTTATCTCTATGGGGAACCACTGCTGGTAATCCCAAGAATGCAGGACTTTCGGTATAGCTGTCTATTGTTTGCATCCACACCCAAGCAGTGCCCCCAACACAGTGTTTAAGATGTAGTGGATGGTGGGAAGACAATGATTGATGAAGGCATTCTCACTCACTGAGGCCTCTGCCTGCCATAGAGAAGATACACATCCATCAATGATGAATGGATACAGAAGTTGTGGTACATATATATATCCACAATGGAGTATTAGCCATAAAAAGTAAGGAAATCCTACCATTTGCAAAAACATGAATGAAACTCGAAGCATTATGCTAAATGAAATATGTCAGACACAGAAAGGCAAATACTTAATGATCTCATTCATATGTGGAATCCTAAAAAAAAGCAACACCTCATAGAAACAGAAATCAGACTTGTGATTACCAGAGGTAAGGGATGGGGGGCGGTAGTCGGGGAAAGGTGGTCAGGACACAAACTTCCTGTTATAAGATAATTAAGGACTAGGCATGTAAAGTACAACGTGACAGCTATAGCTAACACTGATGCATGATACATAGGAAAGCTGTTAAGAGAGCAAATCCTAAGAGTTCTCATCACAAAGAAAAAATTTTTTCTTTATTCTTTTCTTCTTTCTTTTCTTTTTATTGCATCTATATGAGAAGAAGGATGTTAGCTGAACTACTGTGGTAATCATTTCACAATATGTGTAAATCAAACCATCATGTTGTACACCCTAAATTTATACAGTAGTGTATGTGAATTTTTTCTAAAACAACTGGGGAAAAAAAGGAGTCAGAGACCTCAGGTCCCTGGTCTGTGATGTAAGGAGCTTAAAGCTGGGTTCCAGTCCTCAGAAGAAAAAGCCAAGAAACTTGAAATCAGCAACTCTTTCATCAGAGAATTGAGGTCACTGGGTAAACCACTGCCTCTTCAGTTAGAAAGAGAGACAAAAAGTAACCATTTAAAAATATACCCAAAATATTCTGTTCTTAGCCAGGCATGTCCTAAAAACAATCTATTTCACAAGAGCATAACTGAGTGGGATTTTGCCAGAGCCTAACTGACCTGGAGGAGGGAAGAGCCAACTTGAGTCTCTTCTAGCCTTTTCTGCTCTCAGAGGTGGGGCAATTGTGAAGGTGATGGGGATGTTTTTTCCCTCCTGACAGCAGATATGTGGTATCTGTTCCAATGCCACTTCTCTAACTCTACACCACCAAAGAGGTGTGCAACAGTTCGGTTCAATCCTAACACTAACCACCCAGAGTTCACATCAGACTCCAGAGGTTAAGAGCTCAGTCCCACAAACCGCCCCTTCTTTAGACGCCAACCACAAATGCCCAGGCTGCCAGCACTTCCACTCAGCCATCTACAGGTTCATAGACTCTCTCAACACCTCATTACATTTGGAAATTTACTGAAACAATTCTGAAACCTCAGCAAAGCACTTTAATTACTATTATTGATTTACTATAAAAGGTACAACTCAGGAACAGACAAAAGAGAGAGAGGAATAAGGCAAAGTAGGGCAGTGGCATGGGTGAGGGGAGTGGAGGTGGACGCGGCTGCAGAGATTCCACATCCTCTCTGATGCTCCACCATCCCGGCACCTGCATGTGTTCACCAGCCCAGAAACGCTCTGAATTCTGTCTGTAAGGGTTCTGATGGAGGTTGCATTACATGAGCACAATTTATTAAATCATTAGCAATTGGCAATTAACTCAGTCTCCAGCCCCTCTCCTCTCCCCAGAGGCTGGGAGCTTGGGCTGAGAGTCCCAAGCCTCTAATCAAGGCTTGGTGTTTGGCGTGCAACCCCCATCCTGAAGCCATCTAGGAGCTGGCCAAGAGTGCTTCATTAAAACAAAAGACACTCTATCACCCTTACCACTCAAGAAATTCCAAGGGCATCAAGAGGTTTTTGCTAAGAACTGAGGACAAAGACCAAATATCTTTCTTATTATATCACAGGAAGTCAAGGCCAGTGACACAGGCTCACTAAAAGACTGAGACCCAATCACTGGACTAGAGAATGCTTCCCCTCAGCCCACACCTCCCTCCACATCAACTGGGCTCTTGTTTAATGTTAGTGCACTACACTGAAGGAATGATGCTTTCCAGTAACATCAGGAAGAAGGCAAGGATGTGCCCTCTCACCACTCCTAGTCAACCTGTACTGGAATAATTAGCTAATGCAATTAGACACAAAAAGGAAATAAAAGGTACACAGATTGGGAAGAGATAAAACTGTCCTTGTGGCACAAGATTGTCCATGGAGAAAATCTTAAAGAATCTCCAATAACAAAGACGGCTTGAACTAAGATGAGAGCAGAGGAAGGATGAAAGATAAAATGTTAATATACAAAAGTCAATTGTCTCCTACAGATCCACATACATATAATGAACTCATCTTTGACAAAGGACCAAAGGCAAGTCCATGGGAAAACACAGTCTTTTCAACAAACAATGCCAGAAAACCACAGACCAAATTCACATGCTAAAAAAAAGAACCTAGACACAGATTTTACACTTTTCACAAAAATTAACTGAAAATGAATTATAGATCTTAGGATAAAATGTAAAACCACAATTCTCCTAAAAGATAACACAGGAGAAAATCTAGGTGACCTTGGATTTGGGGACTAATTTTTAGATACAATACCAAAAGCAAGATCCAAGATAGAAAAAAATACGTTTGACCTCATTAAAATGAAAAGCTTGTGCTCAGTGAAACACAGTGTAAGAGAATGAGAACACAAGTCACACACTGACAGATAATCCCTGGAAATCACTTATCCGATAAAGCACTGATACCTAAATATCCAAAGAACTCCTAAAAGTCAACAAAAAGAAGACAAACAACCCAGTTAAAAATGGGCAAAAGACCTGAACACACACTTCAGTAATGATATACAGATGGGAAAGACCACATGAAAACATGCTCAAAATTATGTGTCACTAGGAAATTGCAAATAGAAGAAGAATGAGGTATCACCAGACACTTATTACGATGGCTAAAATTAAAAACACCAAGAACACTGAACAATAGTGAAGATGGGGAGCACCAGGAACCCTCATTCATTGCTGGTGAGAATGGAGAATGGAATGTCTACTCTGAAAGAAAGGCAGTTTCTTCAAAGTAAGCCTACACTTACTCTACAATGAAGCAACCATGTTGTTCAAACTTATCCAAATGAGTTGAAAACTGATGTTCACAAAAACCCTGCATACTAACGTTTATAGGAGCTTTATAAAAAACTGTCAAGACCTAGATGCAACCAAGATAACCTCAACAGACGAGTGGATAAACAATCACTGGTGCATCGATAGGGTAAAACATTCTTCAGTGATGAACAGAAATGAGGTTATCAAGCCAAAAAGACATGGAGAAACCTTAAAATCATATTGCTAAGTGAAAGAAGCCAATATGACAAGGCTACAAACTGTATGATTCCAAGCATGTGACATTCTGGAAAATATCAAATATAAGACACTGAAAGGTCATATGTTGCCAGGGATTTGGGGTGGGAGGGAGGAAGAATGAATAGATGGAGCACAGGAGATTTTTAGGACAGTGCAAGTGTTCCATATGACACAGAAATGATGGAGACATATCATTTGACATTAGCCAAAGCCCAGAGATTGTACAACACAGTCAACACTAACGTAAACTATGAGCGTTCATGCATCAAACTGGCTCCTCAAATGCAACAAAAGTATGACAGGAACACAAGATACAAAATATAGGGCAAACTGTGTGGAGGCAGAGGGGTTATGGGGGAAATCTCTGTACTTTCCAATCAAGTTTTCTGTAAAGCTAAAACTGCTCTTAAAAAAAAGTAAAGTCTACTAGAAAAAAAAAAGACAAAGACAGACACATTAACATTCACCCCGATGACTGACTGATGACAGAAACAGACCATCTTTCATTCAACTAACTTAAACTTATTTCAATAAGCCATAATGTTGCTCTATGATGCCTGCACCCCGAGACTTGGAAGAGAGAAGAAACTTCCACTGAATACCTTGTTAAGAGCCCAGCACTGTATATTCTGAGACGTGAAATGCGTGCCTTTGTTACTATCAGGAGTGTGTGGAACTCCCACGTGGAAGAATGTCCTGGAAAGGCTTTGTGTGTGGCCTTCATTAGTGTTTAAACAAGATTAACTTTGATTTATATTGCAGGTAACTGTGAGGCAAGAGATTCCCTGAGTCCTTTTACCACAAAGGGGCAACTCTCAGGGAATCGTCCAGAGTCTGTAATGTCTGCAGCTGTAGCCAACTGCTGGTCAGTGCTAAGATGACTGCTTGATGTACGGTCAGTGTGATGACCCTTGGGTCTAGTCCTTCATCGGAGATGCCCCAATTAAGACATGAAAAGAAGCAAATGTGCCTGAGCTCCATCTATAGAAATGTGGTGATGTCATCCTTAAGTTGATGAACTCCCACTGCTTTTCACTCAGGGAATCCTAAAGATGTCCCCAGGGAGCCTGGGGGTGTGGGAAAGGGGTGACCTCCTCCAACACCATGGCACCTGGCATAGGACCGAGGACAGGGAAGACTACCCCCTCCTGCAGGCAGGAGATATCCCAGAGGGCCCAGGTTTGGCTCCATCATGTCTCCAGGGTGTCTCAGTAGCCATGCTGAGCCCTTGGAGGGCTGTTTCCAGGTCCCAAGTCAGAATGGGTTGCTGGATAGAGGGTCCCACGCTCAGAGCCATCTACTGTCAGGAGAGCCCCATAAGTAGAGGTCATTGCAGCTCTAACGGCATATAGTGTGGGGCCTAGGGCTGGTTCTTGCATCAGAAGCCCATGGACAACTTAAAGCCATCATGGGTACCCCAGGAGGCATGACAGATGGTCACTGAGGCCTCTATAGTGAAGGAGTCTCTGAGGGCACTAACAGGAGTGTTGGCTGTAAGACAATTTGAGTCTCCAGCCTTTGGTACTGGGGGTGCCCATTCAAGGTGGCAAATTTACAAGTAACAACACAAATGGGCTCCAGTACAACTTGTAAACAATGAACATATTCCCTCCCAAACATCAAAAGAACCAACTAGATGTTGTGTGTGTTGAAAGGAACAATAACTATTTCTTCATGGTGTCAGAGAAGGAGGTCTCAGCTTATCAAATAATTTCCAGAAGTTTAACAAAGTTGTCAGGGCCTCACATTATATGTGTGGCAATGTCCCATCCAGTTTTTGTGAACTCCTTTTTTCAATATTTGTCCTGAATGCCCTCAGAGGAGATGTCAATAATGTAACATCATACCTGTGTTCTTGGACACACCAGGATGCAATTCAGACCCTGCCTGCAATGACTGTGGGAGGGCACAGCTGTGGAAGATCCATGAGGACAACCCAGTAAAGGGGCATCACGTCCCTTCAGAGGGGAAGGCCAAGTGCAGCTGAGAGGCTGTGGACACAGGACTGGACAGAACAGACTTAGCCAAACCTGTGAGAGCAGGCTATTTATCAATTGCTGATTGGTTCTGGTCAGTAATTTCCACACTGTGGGGACTGGGTATAGAGGTCTGTGTGGTGCAAACACAGCTTCGAGTTGAGGTGAACCACTCCGAGGTGTCAGTCATTCCTTCCAGGTTTAATAACAGGACAAATTAGGCTGTTAAAAGCAACACTGGGAATAATCAACCCCTCACTAACTAGGTTTTCTATACAGTTTTCAATCTTTCAAGGCCCTGTGTAACTTACATTCGGCCATGTTAACTACTTTATTTGGCAGGTAAGGTCCCTGGGTCCCAATTTGTCAAGTCAATTTGTAAGTGGCAGAGACTTCGTTTAATTTTAATTCTTGCTCATTGGATCAGGGCTTCCCAGCTCACTATGGGATATTTTAGGACAACGGGTGTTATGACCATGGAGAATTTAGGCAAGACCATAGTTCTAATGGCTAAAGATCAAACATTTGTCCCATTTGTCCTCTGTAGTATATTCATTAACACCCCTAAGATCATCAGGGGCACCTTCCTTAAATTTAGTCGGATCCCAGGTGTAAATGCAATTTGACATCTAGTATTGATTATCTGCATGAAGGTTTCTGCATTAGTGCATTACATCAGAGCGCAAAATTAATTCAGAACTATGTTGCAGAGGCCCAAAACTCAAGCAGTGTACCTCTATCTGTTTTGTTATGTAAATTCTTGCAGTATATCTGGATTTCCAATTGGGGCAAACTGTGGACCTTTCCTTCAGTACTTTTTTCTTTTGTTCCTTCCCTGTTTTGTTTTCTTGGTCACTGGGGGAAGGAGTGTCCTGTCTACCCTGGTATTTACATATTTTTTCTACCCAAGAGCCTCAAAACAGTGCCATCAGGCTTAGGAGCTTCCCTCATGACAACTGGGTCCTTTAGTGAGTTTAAGGTCCCTGGACTTAAGTCAGGTTTGAACTAATCCCTTTGCTGTGCCACAGGGGTGCCATAGGTGTTGTCCCCTAGAACCCTAGGGGAAGGATCTTTGTCACAGTAGAGGCAGGGACAGGAGCAGCAGCTGAGGTAGTTGAGAGTCCTGGTGGGCCCTCTGGCATTAGGAGTGTGGACTCCAGCCTCCATCTACCGGCTTCCCTTCCCCTCTCTTCTCTTTCTCTTTTTAAATGACAGCTGTTTCAGGAGTGACCAGTGATGGGTCCTCTTCTTGCACAGGGTATGGTCACCCTGTGTCACTTCCATCCCTGGAGTATGTTGGGGCCAACCCAGCCTCTGTCACAACTTCACCCTAACACACAGAGGAATTCCAGCAAAGACACTGGAACAGGACTCATTCAAGGAGGCCCCAATCCCATAGTCCTGCTCACAAAGGCACATAAATTCTCGAAACTGCCAACTCTGCTCAGCTGAACCTAGAACTGAGGTTGGTGGGTCAACAATGCAACACAGGGCAGCACAGCTCACAGCACGAGCTCCCCAGCGAGCAGCAGCCCACAGTGCATGCCGCCACCAGGCAGCAGAGACGGGGAGCAAGTCAGAGCAAGAGAAGACAGACCCACGGGGGTGGGGTCACGTCTGGACATGCTGCTCAGGGCACCAACTGTCGTGGTCACCTGCAGAGGGGTGGCTCCTTGTTGACACTGATGCTGAGACTGTGTGCGCGCAAGTGCACATACACACACACTAACACACACACAGAGGGGAGGAAAAGGCTTAGGACTCACATCATAGAGGTCTGAGAGGAGGGCAGGGCCGGCCTCTCAAGCAGCTCTGACAGGGCTCAGAAAGCAAGGAATGGAGCCTGGCCTGGGGCTTCACTGGGCCTGGGGGTGGGGCCGGGGCAAGAGCTCTGCACACAGGCAGGGGCTGGGGTGGTGGGAATCTCCTGCCTGCTCTAGAGGAGAGAGCACCCAGGCTTCTCCTCAGCTTGTCCAGGTGGGGGCACAAGGGGAAGAGGGTGGGTGAGGCTTAAGCTGTGAGCAGTCACCCAACATGTGGAGTCTGACTGCTCACTACAAGGACAAAGTATAAAGCATTCAAAATGAAAATTTTCCAATATCTAACTACAAGGACATGTGGCATCCCAGTATGTCCTTCCCCTGTATCTCACACTGGGGTGTTTTCAGAATAAGCAGCATATTATAATGCAATAGGGATTTGACTTTAGCCTCTTAAATGTATTGGATTTTCAAAGATTTACATAAGCTTTCAGTATTCTCCCTCACATTAATTAAAACAGGAATTCAACTGCTTTAGCTTTTTAAATTTCTATCTTCTCAAGGGACAAGCACACACAAAAATTGGTCTAAAAATGAAATATGCACCTGAGAACTTCAAAACATTCACTCACATCTTGAGTTTCTCTTGCCTAAATGGAACAAAAATTCTATTTGTTTCCAAAATTTTCTTGCTTTGCTCACCTCCTATCTCTCCATCAACTTACAGTTTCATGGCCCGAGTGCTAAGGGAAACTAGAGCCAAAGGGCTGCACTAGTCCATCGATAAAGGAATCCAAAGGAAAGGAACACGAACACTGGAATCAGCTCAGAGGAGCAGCCTGCTTCCCACAGGACAGAAGGAAAGCCACGGTCAGAAGGTCCCGTGTTCCTGACTCTCCTGGTGGAGACAGAGCCCTGGAGGGGGTCAGTCCCTGGAGAAGGAGGGGAGGGCACCTGAGCAGCCACAGGAAGGAGCTCTGGGAGCCCCACACACCCTCCTCTCCCCAGGGAACAGTGCACATGCTCCCTCTCTCAGGCTCCATTCTCACAGTGAGGAAACTCAGCTGGATCCAGTTTAAGGTTCTGACCCAAATGGACCCCAGATGAATGGGCCCTAATCCAGGACACAGAGCTCCTGACTCTCACAGACTTTCTCAGTGTAAACGAGTTACTCTCTGAGTGCACCTACACTGTGGATGCAAAACTCCAATTATGTCTAGAAACAGGCCCAAGGGAACCACAGGGATAACCTCAGAAAGGGTGTCACTCCCCACCCCAGGAGCACGTGCACACCCAGCTTTCCAGGGCTCTGCAGCTCCTCTCAGGATAAAGGCTCCTTCCATGGGGTGTGAGCAGTAGGACACCTGCAGGGGAGGCTCCCCAGGAAGGACAACTGGGCCTTCAAGGCCTTCCCTCTGCAGGCCCAAGGGGGCCTCAGCTTAGACTCACTGCCCTCAGGCTCTGCCCCCACTGGAGTTTTTCTGGACCATCACTGATATTTTAAATACACAAATCCAGTGTTTGAACAGTCCAGCTAAAACACTCACACCAGTCTTAATGTGGAAATGAGGGAAGAAAATTGTATGGCACTTTGCTGGCTCAACAGGAAACCCCACAAGAATGTATTGCATTCTGGAGAAAAAAAGATGTTAAATAACTATTTTGTCCATGACAAAAAATTCTTTTTTCAACTATTAATCCTACTTGAACACTTCAGGTCCGCAAGTCTAAACTGTGGAAATCCATTTGAACTCACCCAAAATAAAAGAACAGACCTCAGAATGTTACTCTCATGCTCAGGGGAGAAAAGAAGTTTTTAAATCATGCAATGAAAAACTGAAATATTTTATTTTTTCCAAAATTTACCTTTTTCTCCCTCTTTGGAGCTATTTTATATTGTTTTTCAAGCTGTATTGATTAAGTAAACTTTTATTCATTGAAAAACTAAGACCAAATTTAAGTGAACCCATCTTTTCAGGATGACAACCCCAGGGAGGGGCGGTGCTGACAGGACAGATCGCCCGGAAAAGTTTCTCAAGAGGAACCTGCAGCAAAGGACTGCCAGCTGCACGTCCGCGCCCATGTCGCAGCCTGGAGGAGAGGCGGGAGGAGCTCGCACCACGCGCCTCCAGGGGGATGCGCTACTTTCTCTCAAGAAAAACGTCCACCAACGAGGAATAAACCCTCTTAAAAGAGCCGCCCACTGACTACGGAAAAGTGATAAACAACTAAAATACTGGGTCTGTTTGTGCTTGATGACGATGCTGTGAACCGGGGACCGGAAACTGGCGTTCGGGAACGTGAGGAGGGATCTGGAAATTGAGGGATTTACTGTCAGTCCTGGAAGAGCTGGGGGGACAGGGTCGCGGATTGGAGACCCTGCTCCCCAAACACTTAGAAAACTCAGGAGAAAATAGGTCCCCCCTGAGGAGAAAGGAGGCCCTGGGGCCCCACCGACCGCAGCCCCTCCGCGCACGGACCCCGGAGCCCGAGGCCCGACTGTTCTGCGGGCCCTCCCCCGGGCCCCGCACAGCGGCCCAGAGACGCTCCGGCCCAAATCGCCGCGCGCAGGGACCACAGGATGCCCGGGACCCGGCTGCCGGCCCCGCCCCCACGCTGTGGCCGGAGGGGCCTGAGGGCCGAGCGGCGCCGCCGCGGACTTGGGCTGCTGACCCTGGAAGGGACAGCAGGAGGCCGTGCCCGCCCCTCCGCTTCCCACCAGCCACTCCTCCGTGTCCTCCGCCCGTGGCTGAACTCTCACCATTGCTGAGTTTCCTGAGTCCCCCGAGTCCTTCCTACGACTCGGTACAGGTCACGGCACGACGGAGTCCGCAGCGGGGCAAGATGGGGCCTTTGAGAACAGGCGAGCCGCCATCGGAAGGACTGTGGAGCGACAGGAAGTCGGAAGCGATGTGGAGCGTTGACCCGCCCACCTGCCCGGGAACCGACCCTGATTGGACAATTCAAAAGGCACCGCCCGCTCGCTCCTGAGTGACAGCGGGACGGAGATCCTGTGTCAGAGCTGACTGGGAGCTGGACCTTGTTCTCTCTGGGGACTTTTCCATTGAAATGCAATGTTGCGAGACCACTCCAGGACCTGTGACCCTTTGCAAACACAGATACTAAAAAGTCACTTCACCATATCAACAATTAGTCTGGTTCTACTTTGATCTCTGACGGTTGACAGTCTTGAGTCTTCCACCCAGCGCTTCCCCCCCCCCCCCATATCAGACTTTAACGAATCCTACGGCCTCCCAAGCCCTTAGCTCTGCTGGCAAGTTGGAGCCCGCAGCCCTAGCTGGGCTCAAGGACTTTTCTCAGTCTAACCACAAGATCTGAGGTGTGTTCATTCAATTCTCAGGTGTACATTTTACCCTCGAGGGAAATTTATTTTAGACCCTTTTTTTAATGTATCCTGAAAGAACTATGAAATGTAAAAGCTATAATATCCCTAAGGTAATTCAATTCCTATTTGGACTGATACAACAAAAAACAAGAAAAGGGTATGTAAATGTGGGATGTACCTGGAAGGTAGTCATATGCTTAAGAGATTGGATTGCAACTCATTTGCATTGCAATACTCTTAATGAATTATCCACTTTAAACAATTTTTTTGAAGATGCAATACACATACCATACAGTGGAGCCCTTTAACGTCTACAACTCACTGGTCTTCGGTATATTCACAGATACATGCAATTATCACAGTGAATTTCAGAACATTTCGATCACCTAAAAAGAAACCCCTCTACCCTTAACCTACTACTGCCCTATCTTCCCATCTAGCTCCTCCAAGTGCCAGCCCCGGACAACCACTAATCTATTGTCTGTCCGTATACATTTCCGTACTTGTTGACTTTCATATGAATGGAATTATCTAACATGTGGTCTTTGTGTTTGACTTCATTCATGGTATAACTTTTTCAAGAAATTCCATGTTGTAGCATGTATCAATACTGCATTCATTTTTTTTTAAATTGAGATATAATTGACATGCAACATTATATTCGTTTAATATAGGCGTACCACAATAAGTCTGGTTAGCATCCGTCACCACACATTGCTATAGTTTTTTTTTGAGAACTTTTAAGACCTACTCTCAGCAAATTTTAATATACAATTTAGTAGTAGTTAACTCTAGTCACCATCCTGTATATTACATCCCCATGATGTATTTATTTTATAAGAGGAAGTGTGTAACTTTTGACCACCTACGATATTTATTCCATATAAGTTACATCTTGTCCATATTTAAGTGCATAGTTCATAGTGTGAAGTACACTGACATTGTGAAACCAATCTCCAGAACTCTTCGTCCTGCAAAACTGCAACTCTGTACATGTTAAAGAACAGCTCCACGTTGCCCTTGCCCCGGAGCCCCCAACCACCATTCTGCTGTCTGTATGAATTCAACTACTCTAGGTATCTCATATTAGTAGGATCATACAGTTTTTGTCTTTCTTTGACTGGCTTGTTACATCTAGCATAACGTCCTCAAGGTTCACCCATGTTATAGCATGTGTCAGAATTTCATTTCTTTTTAAAGCTGAATAAGATTCAGTTCTATGTGTATACCACCCTCTGTTTACTCATTCATCCGTGATGGACACTTAGGTTGCTTCCACTTTTTAGCTACTATGAATAATGCTCCGATAAATACAGGTGTACAAGTATCTGTTTGAGTCCATGTTTTGAATCTTTGGGGTATATACTCAAAAGTGGAATTGTTGGGTCACATGAACCCGCTCTGTGATTTTTGAAAAACTGTCATACAGTTTTCCACAATGGCAGCATGATTTTGCATTCCCACCAGAAGTGCACAGGGGTTCCCATGGGTGGGTTCACTTTCTTGATGGTGTCCTTTGAAGCACAAAAGTGATTAATTTCAATGAAGTTCATATTATCCAAGTTCTTTTGCCTTTATCAAGAAATTATTGCCAATTTCTATAAAGAAGTCAACTAAGATTCTGATAGGGATTGTGTTGAAAATCTAGATCATTCGGAGAAGTATTGCCATCTCAACAGTATTATATTCTCTGATCCATGGACATGGGATATTCTTCCTATTATTTAGATCTTCAGTAGTTTTTTTTAGGGTTCGCTCTTTTTTTTCTTGCCTCGATTGGTTAGGGAGAAATAAAGAGCAAGAAAAGGGATGGCATCACTCCAAGGCCTTCACTCATCTTTATTAAAGATCGCCAGTGTCCAAATAGCCAAATCCCCTCCCAACCTCATCCCTTTACTTTTTTCTAAAGATTGGCACCTGAGCTAACAACCGTTGCCAATCTTTTTTTTTTTTCCGTGCTTTTTCTCCCCAAAGTCCTCCAATACATAGTTATATATTCTAGTTGTGAGTGCCTCTGGTTGTGCTATGTGGGACGCCGCCTCAGCATGGCCCGAGAACTGGTGCCATGTTCATGACCAGGATCCGAACTGGCGAAACCCTGGGCCACCGAAGTGGAGCGCGCGAACTTAACCTCTCGGCCACGGGGCTGGCCCCGTTAATTTTAATCTCCAAAGATGCAAATCAAATTTTGGGCAATAAAAAAAAGTTTAATGGTTATTACTACTAGAAATTAATTTCAGGGAAAATGTGGCTAGAAGAGGATGTTTCTCCACACACCTCAGAATGCTTGCAGTTCTGTAACTGACATCCCTTTGCATGTACCCACATTCAGTAATGACCATCCAATAGCGGTGAGGCATAGTTTGTAAATTTTAAATATATGAAAGTATGTAATCATTTTTCTGTGTCACTATGTGATTATCATAAGCATGCATTTTTTTTTCGGTACAACTTCTTTTCTTTTTTTTCTTCTGTCATTTTACCTTTTGACCCCCTTCAACTATTTCTCCAACCCTCTCACCACCTCTGGCAACTACAAGTCTGTTCTCTGTATCCCTGAGTTTGGTGGCTTTTTTGTTTGTTTGGTTTTTGGGTTATTTTAGACTCCACATATAAAAGAGATCATACAATGTTTGTCTTTCTCTGGCTGACATTTCAGTTAGTGTGCATTTGAGGTGCATTCGTGTTGTCACAAATGGCAAGATTTCCTTCCTTTTTTGACTGAATAATATTCCGTTGTACACGTATACCACAATTTCTTTGTTCATTTATCCATCAAGGGACACTTAGGTTGTTTCCATATCTTGGCTATTGTAACTAAAGGTGCAGTGAACATGGGGCACATGCAGTGAACATATGTCTTTTTGGGTTAGCAGTTTTGCTTTCTTTGGATAAATACACAGAAGTAGAATTGCTGAATCACATGGTAGGTCTATTTTAATTTTTTGATGAGCCTTCATATTCTTTTCCATAGTGGCTGCACCAATTTACATTCCCACTGACAGTACACAAGGGTTCCCTTTTCTCCACATCCTTGCCAACATTAGTTATTTCATCCTTATAGATCTTTATTAATTTTTGATGCTGTTTTGCTGTTTTCAGAGTATTTATTTTCTACTTCTTTTATTAAATTTATTCATATTTTATTCTTTTTGATGCTATTGTAAATAGATTTCTTTGGTTAATTTCATTATCAGATTGTTTATTACAGTATGTAAAATGCAATTTATTTTTATATACTGATCTTGTATCATACAAATGTGCTGTACTCAATTATCAGTTTTAACAGATTTTTAAGTGGATTCCTTAGAGATTTTTATACACAAGATAAGTCATATATGGGGCCAGCCCTGTGACCAAGTGGTTAAGTTTGCCGGCTCTGCTTCGGCAGCCCAGAGTTTCACCAGTTCAGATGCTGGGCACAGACATGCCCCCTGCTCATCAAGCCATGCTGAGGTGGCATCCCACATGCCACAACTAGAGGGACCCACAACTGAAAATATACAACTATGTACCGGGAGGCCTTGGGGAGCAAAAGGAAAAATTTAAATCTTTAAAAAAAAAAGATAAGTCATATGCAAGTGAAGATAGTTTTTACATCTTCCTATCCAATCTGAATGCATTGTATTTCCTTTCCTTGCAAAAGTGTTCTAGCTAAAATCTCCAGTACATTGTCAGATAGAAGTGGCAAGAGCAGATATTCTTGTCTTTTCCTCATGTTTGGGAGAAAGCATCCAGCCTGGGGCTGGCCCAGTGGCACAGAGGTTAAGTTCACACATTCTGCTTTGGCGGCCTGAATGTTGGGAGGCCTGGGGTTCTCTGGTTCAGATCCCAGGTACGGACCTATGCACCACTTATCAAGCCTTGAGTACCAAGCTGGCCTGACGGTCATTGTGCCTGAGAGTGACCAAGGGATTCTGGCACGAAAAAGTGATTTAAATTACTGTGGCACCATCTCCAGATTTCAACCAAGGGCACGGGCAATCTATTCCACAGTGGGGATTTTTATAAGACTAGTGGGGAAGAACAAAGTTGTTTATGATTCACACAAAGGAGTCCATCCCTATCAATGAACCATTTGTCCTAATTTCATAATAAGAGGTGAAGTGTGCTGGGTGGCAAAGCTTGGTCTGAGTCAGGCAGCCTGGTGATGAATCGAGCCCCCTCCTGACTGCCTGTGTAAAGTCACACCCGTCACTCAGCTCCCCTAAGTCTCACTTTCCTCTCTTATCAAATAGGATCATGCTGCTGCTTCCCTGTTAGAAGTCTGTGCAGGTGAAAAGGAATGAGCCAGTCCACCTGTGGTGCTGAGTGCAGTGCCTCACACTTAGTAAGCCTCCCCAAAGTGCCTTTATTATCAGTGTCAGCATTCCTGTCATATCTGATGTATCCTCTTTGCTCCAAGATGGTATAGAACCACTCTGTGCACCCACTTCTTGGGTGCCCTTCCTTCCTTAGGGAAGGCAGGCCCCAGGCTAGCTTTCAGATCTGGCTCATAATAAACTCATCCCAATTTTGATTTATAGGTTGGTTATGGATTATTTTCATTGACAAGATATATGTTTGTATTTTTAAAAATATTTTTTTCATCGTCTGACTGAAATATTGACATTGTGTTTGAGGTAGAGGGAGAGAGAATCAACCAAATTGTTCTGTCTAGTGGGGAAGGCATGAATTGCCGGAAACTAATTATCACAGTGTTTATTCAGTGAAGATTTCAAAGTAAGGGAAAGTAAGCACCCATAAAAGAAATCAAAATAGTCATTACAGGACTCTATTAGAAGCATTAGCTCTGACCCCTAATAACCAAAGGAATCCTGAAGAAAAGGAACAAAGCTGGAGGTACGACACTCCCTGATTTCAAAACATACTACAAAGCCATAGTAACCAAAACAGCATGGTACTGATACAAAAACAGACACATAGACCAATGGATCAGAATGGAGAGCTCAGAAATAAACCCACACATCTATGGACAGCTAATATTCAACAAGGGAGCCAACAGCATACAATGGAGAAAGGAGAGTCTCTTCAATAAATGGTTTTGGGAAAACTGGACAGCCACATGCAAAAGAATGAAGTAGACCATTGTCTTACACCATGCACAAAAATCAACTCAAAATGGATTAAATATTTGAATGTAAGACCTGAAACCATGACACTTCTAGAAGAAAACATAGGCAGTACACTCTTTGACATTGCTCTTAGCAGCATATTTTCAAGTACCATGTCTGACCAGACAAAGGAAACAAAAGAAAAAATGAACAAATGGGACTACATCAAACTAAAAAGCTTCTGCACAGCAAAGGAAACCATCAACAAAACGAACAGACAATCTAACAATTGGGAGAAGATATTTGCAAACCATATATCAGATAAGGGGTTAATATCCAAAATATACAAAGAACTCGTACATCTCAACAACAAAAAACCAACAACCCAATTAAAAAATGGGCAAAAGATCTGAACAGAGATTTCTCCAAAGAAGATATACGGATGGCCAACAGGCATATGAAAAGATGCTCAACATCATTAGCTATCAGGGAAATGCAAATCAAAACTACAGTGAGGGGCTGGTCCCGCGGCCAAGTGGTTAAATTCCCATGCTCCGCTTCAGCGCCCTGGGGTTTCGCTGGTTCCAATCCTGGGCGAGGACATGGCACCACTTGTCAGACAATGCTGAGGTGGCGTCCCACATGCCACAATTCAAAGGACACAACTAAAATATACAACTATGTACTGGGGGGACTTGGGGAGAAAAAGCAGGAAAGAAAAAAACTACAATGAGATATCACCTCACTCCAGTCAGAATGGCTGTAATTAACAAGACAGGAAACAACAAGTGTTGGAGAGGATGTGGAGAGAAGGGAACCCTTGTTCACTGCTGGTGGGAGTGCAAACTGGTGCAGCCACTATGGAAAGGAGTATGGAGAATCCTCAAAAAATTAAGAATAGATCTACCATATGATCCAGCTATCCCACTGCTGGGTATTTATCCAAAGAACTTGAAAACACAAATGCATAAAGATACATGCACCCCTATGTTCATTGTAGCTTCATTCACAATAGCCAAGACTTGGAAGCAACCTAGGTGCCCATCAAGGGACAAATGGATAAAGAAGCTGTGGCATATATACACAGTGGAATACTACTCAGCCATAAGAAATGATGAAATCTGGCTATTTGTGACAACATGGTTGGACCTTGAGGGGCTTATGCTAAGTGAAATAAGTCAGAGGGAGAAAGTTAAATACCATATGGTCTCACTCATAAGTAGAAGATAAAAACGACAAACACATAGAACAGAGATTGGATTGGTGGTTACCATAGGAGAAGTGGGGAGCGGGGAGGGTAAAAGGGGTGATTAGGCACATGTGTGGTGATGGATTATAATTAATTTTGGGGTAGTGAACATGATGTAACCTACACAGAATTCAAAATCAGAGTGATTTCCAGGAAACCAGCTTCTACACTATTATTTCCCAAATAGTTCTTAAAGGGAAGATGAAAAACAGATAATGAAATGGAAATATCTTCTCCATCTCTCAGTGCTTGATGCTGAATACCCACAGAACTTTTCTTCCTGCATTGGATGGGTGACTGAGGGATGATTTCACTGCCCAGCAGTGTGCCCCTCATACTAGTTGAACATACTAGATGAACACTAGTTGCAAGCTGGGCCTTCCTTTCTCTCTTCATCGAGATCACTTGTGGTTCTTTGTCCCTGCCCCTCAGTTTCCATCTGTCCGATGGCCTCCAGGGATCCTTCTGTCCCTGGGCATGGTGGAATTACTGCTGAAGTTCCAGGGGACTTGGGTGGGGCTCTTTGCGATGATATCAAAGGTGACCATGTCCTCAGGGAATTGGGAGAGGAAATGTTCACATATGGTATCTGTGCAGACTATACGGAGAGGATGCCTGTCAATGAATGTGACCGTCTAGTATCATAGACTCAACAAGTGATATGATTATTAGATGCAGCCCAGTTTTCTGATGTCTCATTATAGATGGATTAAATAGTGTAGCCACAAGAAAGGAGTGGATCACGACCACAGAGAGTGATTTAACTATGGGTGAGAAAGAGTCCCTGCTTATATTCTCCATGGGATACAAATAGTTTCATGTCAGAAATGTTTTCTAAAGCTAACCATTCTGTATACCCAGAAGTCATTTTTCTTCTGAAGTGATGGCTTGTTTTTGCTTCCTATGCTCTTTTTCTGAACCTGATTGAAGTTCTAGTAGATGCTCACCTAATGCCCTCCTGGCGTCTGTGCCTGTGTAACTATTAGGTAAAACTATGTCAGACCCAAGTTGTCAGCAAAGATCAACATGGAGAGAGACTAATTAATGCATATGGTGAGGTGAGTTTCAGTTGTGTGTGTTTATAAAGACGGATCCGGGAGTCCCCTCCCAGCACTACCTTTCAATGCTAACGTTCCTGTAGAGGAGGAGTTCTGGCTGGCACTGGGCTCAGACACTAATTTCAGGTAGCTGTGACTCAGGGACGAAGGGGCAAGGTCTGGGATCTGGCAATCCGGCAGCGCTGGGCAGGTGGGTGGGGCAGTTCTCCGCAACTCCCAGAGGCAGCCACTCGTTCAAGCCACCTTGGGATCAGGGGCGCCTCCCCTTAAGTTCCCCAGGTTACTCTGCTGCCCACTCTGTCCCGCTGTGACCGGTAGCGACCACGGGAGTCGTAGGGGGAGAGGGGTGGCCGACAACCCAGGAAACCTAGAAATGCTCAGAGTTCTGGCGGAGTCAGGGTTTGGGGAAGGCGTGTCTGGCCCAACGTGGCCTTCCCTTCCCGCTCCTGCCGTTAACGGTCCTGGGGCTCTGCCGCAGCCCCTGTCACCCTGTGACCTGCACTGGCCGTGGGGGTCGTAGGAAAGACTCAGGGGACACAGGAGCCCTAGGAATGGTGAGTGTGCGGCCCCGGGGTGAGGACGCGGGAGGAGGGGCTGGTGGGAAGCGGCGGGGCGGGCACGGCCTCCCGCGGTACCCTCCGGGGTCTGCGGCCCTGAGTCCGCGGTGGCGCAGCTCGGCCCTCAGGTCCCTCCGGCCGCAGCGTGGGGGCGGGGCCGGCAGCCGGGCCCCGGGCGTCCTGTGGTGCCTGCGCGCGGCGACTTGGGCCCGAGCGTCTCTGGGCCGCTGTGCGCCCGCAGCCCAGCGTGTCCCAGACGGTGCGGGGCCCGCGGGAGGGCCCGCAGGACAGTCGGGTCTCGGTCTCCGGGGTCCGTGCGCGGAGGGGCTGCGGTCTGTGGGTCCCCAGGGCCTCCTTTCTCCTCGGAGGGGACCCGTTTTCTCCTGAGTTTCCTAAACGTTTGGGGAGCAGGGTCTCCAATCCACGACCCTGTCCCCCCAGCTCTTCCAGGACCGACAATAAATCCCTAAATTTCCAGATCCCTCCTCACGTTCCCGAACGCCAACTTCCCGTCTCCGATTCACAGCATAATTATCAACCACAAACAGACCCGATATTTTAGTTGTTTATCACTTTTCCGTAGTCAGTGGGCGGCTCTTTTAAGAGGGTTTATTCCTCGTTCGTGGATGTTTTTCTTGAGAGAAAGTAGCGCATCCCCCTGGAGGCGCGTGGTGCGAGCTCCTCCCGCCTCTCCTCCAGGCTGCGTCCTGGGCGCCAACGCGCAGCTGGCAGTCCTTTGCTGCAGGTTCCTCTTGAGAAACTTCCGGGCGATCTGTCCTGTCAGCACTGCCCCTCCCTGGGGTTTGTCAAATGAAAATATATGGTCACTTAAATTTCGTCTCAGTTTTCCAATGAATAAAAATTTACTTAATCAATACAGCTTGAAAAACAATATAAAATAGCTCCAAAGAGGGAGAAAAAGGTAAATTTTGGAAAAAATAAAATATTTCAGTTTTTCATTGCATGATTTAAAAACTTTTTTTTCTCCCCTGAGCGTCA
Source organism: Equus przewalskii (assembly GCF_037783145.1). NCBI lineage: Eukaryota > Metazoa > Chordata > Mammalia > Perissodactyla > Equidae > Equus > Equus przewalskii. The sequence goes on along the minus strand of NC_091836.1, from coordinate 46,539,273 downwards.
TAGTAACATTCTGAGGTCTGTTCTTTTATTTTGGGTGAGTTCAATTGGATTTCCAGAGCTTATGTTACCGAACGAGTGGGTTCACCTCCGGGCAAGTTAATTCCGGCTCTCCACCAGAGGTAGTTGTTTCACAAAGTAAGGTAAGTTTGGGGCAAATAGGAGACCATGTGGAATCACTTCCAAAGTCATGGCTTCCCTGAGCAAAGGGAAGCAGGGACATTTATTTGGGATGGGGAATGAATATTCAAAAGGGAGAGGTGGGTATTCCATTGCGCAGGCTCAGCTGGAAAAGTGCTTCCCTGTACACTGCAGGCGATGGTAATAAGGCCTAAGGTCCTCCTGGAGAGATCTTATTAAAAATAAGGCAAAGGTCATAGGTGTAGCTCTCATGGTGAGGCTTGGTCTGGTCCAGGGTGGTTGGTGATGGCATCTCCTTAACTTAACAAAAGGAAAAAGAACAATTTGGAACAACAGTTAAAATACCCAAACCCACTCTTGAGTTCCTCGGGGTAACTAATCAGGACACTTAGACATGTAGACCTGAAGTGTTCAAGTAGGATTAATAGTTTAGAAAAAAAATTGCTCGTCACAGAAATAATAATTAATTAACATCTTTTTTTCCAGAATGCAATACATTCTGGTGGGGTTTCTTGTTGAGCCTGCAAATTGCCATACAGTTTTCTTCCCTCATTTTCATATAAAGACTGGTTTGACTATTTTAGCTGGATTGTTCAAACACTGGGTTTGTGTATTTAAAATATGAGTGGTGGTCCAAAAAAACTCGATTGGGAGGAGAACCTGAGAGCAGTGACCCAAGCTAAGGCCCCCCTGGGCCTGCAGAGGGAAGGCCTTGAAGGCCCAGTTGTCCTTCCTGGGGAGCCTCCCCTGCAGGTGTCCTACTGCTCACACCCCCATGGAAGGAGCCTTCATCCTGAGAGGAGCTGCAGAGGCTTCCTGCAGCTGCAGAGAAAGCTGGGGGTGCACGTGCTCCTGGGGTGGGGAGTGACACCCTTTCTGAGGTTATCCCTGTGGTTCCCTTGGGCCTGTTTCTAGACATAATTGGAGTTTTGCATCCACAGTGTAGGTGCACTCAGAGAGTAACTCGTTTACACTGAGAAAGTCTGTGAGAGTCAGGAGCTCTGTGTCCTGGGTTAGGGCCCATTCATCTGGGGTCCATTTGGGTCAGAACCTTAAACTGGATCCAGCTGAGTTTCCTCACTGTGAGAATGGAGCCTGAGAGAGGGAGCATGTGCACTGTTCCCTGGGGAGGGGAGGGTGTGTGGGGCTCCCAGAGCTCCTTCCTGTGGCTGCTCAGGTGCCCTCCCCTCCTTCTCCAGAGACTGACCCCCTCCAGGGCTCTGTCTCCACCAGGAGAGTCAGGAACACGGGACCTTCTGACCGTGGCTTTCTTTCTGTCCTGTGGGAAGCAGGCTGCTCATCTGAGCTGATTCCAGTATTTGTGTTTCTTTCCTTTGGATTCCTTTATCGATGGACTAGTGCGGCCCTTTTGCTCTAGTTTCCCTTAGCACTTGGGCCCTGAGACTGTAAGTTGATGGAGAGATAGGAGGTGAGCAAAGCAAGAAAACTGTGAAATCAAATAGAATTTTTGTTCCTTTTAGGCAAGAGAAACTCAAGATATGAGATAAATGTATTAAGTTTTTGAGCACATTTTTCATTTTTAGACCAATTTTTGTGTGTGCTTGTCCCTTGAGAACATAGAAATTTAAGAGGCTAAAGCAGTTGAATTCCTGTTTTAATTAATGTGAGGGAGAATACTGAAAGCTTATGTAAATCTTTGAAAATCCAATACATTTAAGGGGCTAAAGTCAAGTCCCTCTTGCATTATAACATGCTGCTTATTCCTGAGAACACCCCAGTGTGAGATAGAGGGGAAGGACAAACTAGGATGCCCCATGTCCTTGTAGTTAGAAAGAGATTTCAAAATTTTCACTTTGTGGTTTGCACTTTTGTAACAGTATTTAAGGGAATTAAATCTTAGAATGGTTTCCTATGTACAAAATTTAAAATTAAGTAAAAGACTATTAAATAGTAAAATATAGTTTATGTAAATTTCTATTTTTTAAAATAAATCTGTAAGGTAGTCAAGTCTAACCTAAGAAGACTCACGGCCAACATATCCTGGTCCCCTCCAGCACTGTTACTCCAGCCACCGCCAAATGCAGTTTTGATTATGTTCTGAGCCTGCTGTTAGTGTTTCTTTATATAAAAACAAGTAATCGCAAGTGCATATTTTCCTACCCACATCTGTCCTTGTAAGGAGCAGTCAAACTCCACATTTTTGGGTGACTGCTCACAGCTTAAGCCTCACTCACCCTCTTCCCCTTGTGCCCCCACCTGGACAAGCTGAGGAGAAGCCTGGGTGCTCTCTCCTCTAGAGCAGGCAGGAGATTCCCACCACCCCAGCCCCTGCCTGTGTGCAGAGCTCTTGCCCCGGCCCCACCCCCAGGCCCAGTGAAGCCCCAGGCCAGGCTCCATTCCTTGCTTTCTGAGCCCAGTCAGAGCTGCTTGAGAGGCCGGCCCTGCCCTCCACTCAGACCTCTATGATGTGAGTCCTAAGCCTTTTCCTCCCCTCTGTGTGTGTGTGTGCGCGCGCGCGTGCCACCCTGGCATCAGTCTCAACAAGGGAACCACCCCTCTGCAGGGACCATAACAGTTGGCGCCCTGAGCAGCATGTCCAGACATGACCCCACCCGTGGGTCTGTCTTCTCTTGCTCTGACTTGCTCCCCTGCTCTGCTGCCTGGTGGCGGCATGTGCTGTGGGCTCCTGTTTGCTGGGGAGCTCGTGCTGGGAGCTGTGCTGCCCCGTGTTGCATTGTTGACCCACCAACCTCAGTTCTAGGTTCAGCTGAGCAGAGCTGGCAATCTTGAGACTTTATAGGCATTTCAGAGCAGGGCTACAGGATTGGGGCCTCCTTACATGAGTCCTGGGTCAATGTCTTTGTCAGGATTTATCTGTGTGTTAGAGTGAAGCTGTGACAGAGGCTGGATTGGCCCTGACATACCCCAGGGATTGGGATGACACAAGAGGACTATACCCTGTGTAAGAGGTGAGTCCATCACTGGTCACTCCTGAAACAGCTGTCATTTAAAAAGACAAAGAGACGAGAGGGAAAGGGCAGCCAGTAGATGGCCGGTGGAGTCCACGCCCTAATACCAGAGGACTTCCCAGGACCCTTAAGTACCTCGGCTGCTGCCTCTGCCTCTACTGCCACAAAGATCCTGACCCTGGGGTTCTAGGGGACAACACCCATGGCACCCCTGTGGCACAGGAAAGGGATTAGTTCAAACCTGACTTGAGTCCAGGGACCTTAAACTCACTAAAGCACCCAGTTGTCATCGGGGAGGCTCCTAACCCTGGTGGCACTGTTTTGAGGCTCTTGGGAAGAAAAACATATAAATACCAGGGTAGAAAGGACACCCTTTCCCCTGAAGTATATCCACTGACCAAAAAAACAAAACAGGGAAGGACAAGATAGAGGGAACAAAAGAAAAAAATACTGAAAGAAAGGTCCACAGTTTGACCCAATTAGAAATCCAAATATACTAAAAATTTATGTAGCAGAACAGATAGAGGTACACTGCTTGGCTTCTGGGCCTCTACAACACAGGGTCTGAATTAATTTTGCTCTCTGATGTAATGCACGAATTCAGAAATCTTCAAGCAGTTAATCAACACTAGGTCTGAAATTACAGTTATACCTGGGGTCCCACTAAATTTAAGCAAGGTGTCCCTGATGATCTTCAGGGCATTAATGAATATAATATAGGAGACAAATAGGACAAATGTTTCTCCTTAACCTTCAGAACTATGGTCTTAACCTAAATTCTCCATAGTCATAGCATCCGTGGTCCTAAAGTATCCAATGATGAGCTAGAAAGTTCGAACCAATGATCAAGAATTAAAATTAATGGGCCAGCTCGGTGGGAGTGGTTAGGTTCACAGACTCCACTTCAGCGGCCCAGAATTTGCTGGTTTGGATCCCAGGCACAGACCTAGCACTGCTCATCCAGCCATGCTGTGGTGGCATCCCACATAAAATAGAAGACGATTGGCCACGGATGTTAGCTCAGAGCCTGCCAATCTTCCTTACACGCACAAAAAGAATTAAAATTAAATCAAGTCTTTGCCACTTACAAATTGGCTTGATAAAATGGAACCCCATGACCTTACCCCACAAATAAAGTAGCTAATATGGCCCAATGTAAATACACAAAGCCTTGAAAAATTACCATATGCAAAACCTGTTTAGTAAAGGGTTCATTATTCCCAGTGCTTCTCCTTTGAATGGTTGAATTTGGTTTCTTCTTAACCTGGAAAGGATGAATGACACTTCACATTGGTTTACTGCAAACTTCAGGCTGTGGTTACAACAAACAGACATCTATACCCTGTCCCCAACATAATAGAAATCACTAACTCCATCCAGTCAGCAACTGGTAAACATTCTGCTGTCACAGATTTGGCTAGGTCTCTCAGCCTTTCAGCCTCTCAGCTGGACTTGGCCTTCCCCTCTGAAGGGACATGGTGCCCCTTTACTGGGTTATCCTCGTGGATCTTCCACAGCTGTGCCCTCCCACAGTCATTGCAGGCGGGGTCTGAACTGCATCCTGGTGTGTCCAAGAACACAGGTACAATGTTACATTAATGACATGTCCTCTGAGGACATTCAGGACTTACAAATATTGAAAGGAGCTCACAAAAACTGGATGGGACATTGCTGCTCATATGATGTGAGGTTCTGACAACTGTTAAATTTCTGGAGATTATTTGATAATCTGAGACCTGCTCCCTCCTGACACTATGAAGAAATAGCTATTGTTCCCCTCATAGCCACAACACCTGCTAGGTTCTTTTGTTGTTCCAGAGGTAACATATTTCTTGTATACAAATTTTAATTGAGCCCTTTTGTGCTGTTACGTGCAAATCTGCCAACTTGAAAGGGTGCCCCCAGCACAAAATGCTGGAGATTCTTCAAATTGTCATACAACCAACACTCCAGTTATTGCCCTCAGAGACTCCTTCACTATAGAGGCCTCAGTGACCATCTGGCATGCCTCCTGGGGTACCCATGATGGCCTTAAGTTGTCCATGGGCTTCTGATGCAAGAATCTGCCCTAAGCCCCATGCTGCATGCCATTAGAGCTGCAATGACCTCTACTTATGAGGCCATCCTGAAAGTAGATGGCCCTGAGCATGGGACCATCTATCCAGCAGTCCATTTTGCCTTGGGACCTGGAAGCAGCACTCCAAGAGCTCAGCATGGCTACAGAGACCCCCTTGAGACATGATGGAGCCAAACGTGGGCCCTCTGGGATATCCTACCTGCAGGAGGGGGTGGTCTTCCCTGTCCTCAGTCTCCTGCCAGGTGCCATGGTGTTGGAGGAGGTCATCCCTTTCCCAGACCCCCAGGCTCCCTGGGGAGCTCCTTAGGGCTCCCTGAGTGAAAAGCAATGGGAGTCCATAGACTTTGGGGATGACATCACCACACTCATAAATGATGGAGCTCAGGCAGAGTTGCTGCCTTTCATGTCTTAATTGGAACATCTCTGTTTTGTTTGTTTGTTTGTTTGTTTTTGAGGAAGATTAGCCCTGAGCTAACTACCGCCAGTCCTCCTCTTTTTGCTGAGGAAGACTGGCCCTGAGCTAAAATCCATGCCCATCTTCCTCTACTTTATACATGGGACACCTACCACAGCATGGCATTTGCCAAACGGTGCCATGTCCACACCCAGGATCTGAAGTGGCAAACCCCGGGCCACAGAGAAGCGGAATGTGCGAACTTAACCGCTGCGCCACCGGGCCGGCCCCTGGGACATCTCTGATGAAGGACTGGACCCAAGGGTCATCACACTGACCATACATCAAGCAGTCATCTTAGCACCGACCAACACTCGTCCCCATCTGCACATGTTCACCACTCTTGGGTGATTCTCAAAGGGTTGCCCCTTTGTGGTAAAAGAATTCCAGGAATGTCTTGCCTTAGTCACCCTCACTAAAAATCAGAGTACAGTATTTGGCATTTTCTTTTTGCTGCTATTCAAACTGAGACAATATATACCACCATTAAACCATGGAGATCCTCCCAATTAAAGCAAGAGGTCTGTTCATCTGCACTGTGGTAACCACCTTGAGTTTATTCTGTAAGTACAGTGATAACTCTGCATGTTCAATGTGATCTCTCAGTGGAAACCCCAAAGAGAACTGTGGATGTTTAGAAGGTAGTCATGCAAGGAATAATTGAGTTGACAGATTGTATCATTTGGAGTAATTTCCTATTTTAGTATGAAAGGAGATATGGGAAATTTTAATGTCTTTTTATAGCAGGAGGAGCTGGAAGCTTTTTGTTCAACAACCTGCAAAGCCCAGGAGCCCATTTCCTGTTCACAGATCTCATTTCCATATGCCTGGACTTCCAGCACATGTTGTGGAAGAGGAGCAAGGAAAGTAACAGCTGTGAGTATATTAAAGAGCAAAAGAAATGCAGTCTTTTCCATTTTTTAGTGCTGAGTTGTGTATTGGAGAGGTTTAGTAGAAAGGGTACCCCAAGAGTGTTCCTTTGGGGTGATGGAGTGTTCTCCATCTTTTAGTGGTGGTGTTACTATACATTTGTGAAAATTCACAACTACATTTAACATAGAATATATATATATATATATTCAAAACAATTAATAGAAAACAAAAATGCTTCCCCGTGCTGGGAAAATGTTAACTTCTCCTGAACCTTGAATTTTACATGTGCAACACCTCTTTCCTCCACCTTGGGATCCCTCTTGGGAAGAATGAAGGACTGGGAAGGAGGATTCAGTCCCCAACAGGCCTTTGTTGCAACCTCATCTTAATTGAGCAAACTCCCCCTACGGCTGCACCTGCCCTCAGCTCAGACTCATAACTAGGAGTGAAGTGAGGGCTCCCGGAATCTGTCTTTGAGTTTAAATCAGGTTCGTGGACAGATCTTTGGAAATACTGTGGTTCTGAAACATGCAGGCATCTCCCACACTTCTCCCCAAGTGGGATCTAATCCATAGGCATCAGCATCATGTCTTTCCATTGCAGTCCTGAGTCCATTTCCAGCCGTATGTTTCCCAGCTCAAGGCAACCCTGTGCCTGCCTCCCGGCAACTTCTTTGGAAATCCACGACTGTCCCTTCTGAAAATTTCTCTGCAGCACAGCAGGGGGCTGTGAGGTGAGAGGGTGGAAGAAGCAGTGGCATAAATCATGTCACGAGCACGTGCCCCTGAGCTCCAACAATCCCTTAATTATTTTCTCTACTTGCTTACTTACAAAAGACCTAGAAATTGACCAATTTTGGGGAAACAATGGCTCTAGCATCTGACCAAATCACAGGCACTCCATGGTGTCTCCCTCCCCAGACTCCGACAGCACAGAGGCTTCAGCAGCCTCCTCTCTTGCCTCCCAGAGGCTCTCAGACACCCCTGATGGCCATAAATTGCCCGGGACATTCTGGTGCATGAAAGTTTTCTCAGTCTGGTGCTAAACACATTTAGAGCAGCCACTGCTGGCGACAGACGCAGGCTTTCTGGAAATGGAAGCTCTCACGGACCCCGAGCTGATGACCCAGTGCAGACAGCTTTCCGCTTTCCCTTGGGTTGTGAAAGGAGCACCCATCGGTCTTGCTTCACCACACAGGCCTCCTCATTGCAAAGATATTGGTACCCACAGGATAGAGGCAAAAATGGGACCTCCAGTGTCCCCCACCTGCAGGAGGAAGTGTGTTCCCCTGTCCTCTGAGTGATGCGATCGTCTTGGAGGAATCACCCCTTTTCTAGACACACTGGACACTTGGGGAGTTCCTTGGGATCACATGAGTGACCAGGAGAGTTCATATACTTTATGGACCGTGTGCCACCAATGGAGTCCACTGGAGAGATGCTGTCTTCTGTCTCCAGATCCAACAGGCCACCCGTGAAAGAAGACAGCACCCACGCATCAGCTCAGTGAGTCAGATTCTGCCATCATGCCAGAGCTACAGGATGCCCTGGCCAACAGTCACATCTATATAGATCCTGTGGCCATTGCCAATGATCTTACAATCTGGTCCCACCAATAGCTACAAGAACTCCTTATCCAAGGTGGCCCCCTTTGGGATAAACACTTTTAGGAATATCTTGCCTCACGATTACCCAAGTATAAATCATTGTTACTCTTAATTTTTTGCATATTAAACCTCAATCTGCAAAGGCTCATTTCAATGTTGAGAGTGATAAATTGAGTCAAATTTCTGAGACTCATACTGACACCTCAAATCTTATGGTATTAACTGTGGCCCTGTGGGCCCGTGTAATATGAACTCACTGAGGGGCCTCTGTCCCAAATGTCAAGGCAGAATGCAAAAGAATTCCTTCCTCCTCTGTCATGGCTAATTTAGTGACTGACCAATGCACCTGATATGAAAACACATGCCTCTGGTAATACAGGCAATGCAATTTATTTCCAGGATGGGGAAGGGGTCCCTACAGCTGATGGCAAATAGAATTTATAGGGCCCCTCACCCTCTCTGCTGGGTTTCCTGCTATGATTGGACCATGTTAGATACTCATATAAACAAATTACTTACTTATCCTATCAGTCATGTCTCTGCTGAAGCCAAAATGCAGGACTTCCCACGATATTATGATGTGATCAACTCATTTCTCCAAATATACAACACTGGGCTCTTCAAAAAGGCATTCAGTGGAACTTTTACTGCTTTCAGAGCCCCAGGCTACAGCCCTCATAGAAGCCAGAATGGCCTACTTAGACAAAACTTGCCACCTTCTCAATGGGTCTTCCTGCTGTTCAAGACATAGTTTGATTCAATCCCCAGCATTTAGGGCCCATTTCTTTGTTCTGATCATGAGGTTTGCTGGCACCTTATAAGTAGAGGCCTTTCTATACCAGACATTCCTGTCAAAATAGTCACTCTCACAGGTCATTCGTTTATTGTAATCGTGCCCACTGCCCACCACTATTATATCCAACTCCTGGGTCTTCCTCCTAACATCACCTGTGCTCTGTACCCCGGATGTCAATATTTCATTTTGGGGCATCCACCTTCAAAATCCCTTCTGGCCCATCTCAACACACATGTGCTATTTTCCTATCAGTTGTACTCACATTCTCATTGTGGTTGGTCACATGCACTGACCTGGGCACATATGATGTAATTCAACAAACTCACATCATTAATGCCAATCAAGAAATGTTTAAAACACTCAAAACCCATGTACTTGACAGCTGGTATTTCATAATGTTTCTAGGAAGGAAAACTTCCTGGCAGCTGTGGTCCTGATGACCAACTGGCTTTGGACTGTCTATTGGCCAGCTAGGGAAAGTACACAGGAGAGCTGCTTGTGGCATGTGGGTAGATGACCTTGGCAAGGTGCCACCAATAACCCCGCAGTGAGACAAACAATTAAAAATCAACAGCAGGGGCCGGCCCCGTGGCCGAGTGGTTAAGTTTGTGCGCTCTGCTTCGGCAGCCCAGGGCTTCGCCAGTTCGGATCCTGGGCACAGACGTGGCACTGCTCATCAAGCTATGCTGAGGTGGGGTCCCACATGCCACAACCAGAAGGACCCACAACTAAAATACACAACTCTGTACTGGGGGGCTTTGGAGAGAAAAAGAAAAAATAAAATCTTAAAAAAAAAATCAACAGCAAAATTAAATAAACAAATTTAACAACAACAAAATAAGTAAACAACAATATTACTAAAATAATTGAACAGGGCTCTGGAAACCTACTGATATATTTTCCTCAATCTCTCCAACACCTTAGGATGACTGGATTCAAATGTTTCTTTGAGGTTTCTCTATCTTAATTATATGTTGGTTATGATTTTCACATAGCTTTTAAAATTCATATTCAAAGAAGCAAATATTCAAATTCAAGTTCATTTAAATGAGATGGGACATCATTCAGTCAACAAACATCAAGTGAATTTAGTAAAGACACTGACTCCATTTTGATGTTTGACTGTTAATGGGCTTTAGATACCCGCGCGCCCTGCCCAGCCCACAGTGGGTAACAAAGTTAGGATGTTGACAGTTGCCCCTTTTCTTGTGTCAGTGGGTAGGAGGGTCAAACCCTGAAAACCTGCAGCCTCTACCCCTACACACCTTAAAGGGCCAACCTATTGTCCTTTACACAAGCCACCTCAACCGGCTTACCCTTGCCCTACTCCCCTAGAAAGTTCTGTGAGTAATAAACATTTTCCTATTCACTCGATGCATGTGGCAACATCTGACATCTGAACCCATTCTGGGTAGGGGGTTGATCCTGCTCTCCAAAGACCAATGACAAAACAGAAGGTAACCAATGGAAAATGTCTTTTAGGTGACAACAGGAGTTCAGGGCAGAGAATTTTTAGAAGATTAGGATAAGACTTCCAAATGCAGAGATCCCAGTATGACAATGTCTTTAGACACATTAGTCACAAAGAAAAACTTTGAAACCGCTCACATGTCACTAGCGGTGGAATCAATAAGTGAAAATGAGATAGTCTCACAAGGGAGAACACAGAGCAATGGAAGTGAGTGGATGGTTTCTGTTCTCATATGTAAAGAGCTTGGAGTTACTCTCATCTTCACAAAAAGAAAAAAGCTGAACAACCTGAAAATCAACACCTCATATTAGATAACATGACATATTTGAGGTTCAGGGTAAACCAATGCCCCAAAAATGAGAGACAGGCGAACACAGAGAATAACTGCTTCCTGGAGCCAGCGACATCTAGGAATATGTAGACTGTAACAGAAGAATTGCTGGAGAGACAGTCTGGACTAGCTTGAGAGGTAACAGCTCTAGTGGGGGCAGTATTTGTGCCTACCCATTGGCACAAAGAGATATTCATAATTTACGACTTTTTCCTTCAGGAGCCCAACCAGGTTCTCATAGTGAAGATCAGAATAAATTAGTTCTTGCTTCATGCAGGAAATGGGGGAAAACATTTTGATATATACACAAGGCATTTTGCTGTCTGTAAGGCAGACCATCTCTCAAAGGAAACTAATGTGCAAAGTCTTCTCTGATTGGGCAAAGTGCAAATAGACACCTGCAGTCACTTCAGGTTCCTCTCTGACAAAAGTGGAAGAAATATAAGTGCTAAGAACTTGCTCTGAAGTTCACAGTCCTGGGATTGTTTAGCAAGAAAATATTGCAGGCTTCATTGTAACAGAAGAGGACATGTTCCCTTTCAAATCCCTGACACCATATCAGCAGGGCCCCAGGACACAAACAGTGGATGAAAACAGAGCTGCAAGACACAGAGTCTACTTAAGACTGAGCTTCTAATGAAACCCAAACACACCAGGGAGATAAGTACAAGGACACTGCACACAGAAGCCCCTGACACCTCCAGGGCAGCAATTATTAAACATGGTCTGACTCCTATTTAAGAAATCATAACACCTCACACTAAAGGCCTATTTACCTAAAATCCTATTACTTCATACATCCTGTCTATGTTTCAAACAAAAATTAGAGGGCATACTAAAAGGAAGGAAAAAGCACATTTTGAAGAGAAAAAGCAATCATCAATACAAGTCTCAGGTACGACAGAGATTTTTGAAAGACCAGACTGAATTTAAAATAGCTCTTAATTTGACATAAAGCAGACTTCAGAACAGAGAATATATATGATAAGCTACTTGTATTAAAATATATAAAGACTTTTTACAGCTGAATGATAAAAAGTTAAATAGCTCAATTTAAATATGGCAAAGGATGTGCATACACATTTTCCAAGGAAGATATACAATTGTCCAAGGGCATATAAAAAAATGCTGGACATCATTGGTCACCACAGAAATGCAAATCAAAACCCCAATGAGATATCACTTCACAACCACTAGGATGGCTAGAATCAACACGTGAGATAATAACAAATCTTGTTAAGAACACATGGACAAATTTCAACCCTCCTACATGCGTGGTATGAATATAAAATGGTGCAGCCACTCTGGAAAACAGTCTGGCAGTTCCTCAAAAATTAAACCTAGAATTACCATACGATCCATCAATTCTTCTACTAGATATATGCCCAAGAAAAATGAAAACAAGTGTTTGAAGAAAAACTCTTATATGAATTTTATAGTAATGTTATTTCTAATAGCCAGAAGGTGGAAACAATCCAAATGCCATCACAGGCTGAATAGGTAAACACAACATGTTTTACTCATCCAATGGAATATTATTCAGCCATAATAACAAGTAAAGTATTGATACATGCTGCAACATGAATTGCCCTGAAAAAAATTATGCTAAGTGACTGAAGTCAATCACAAAGACCATATATTTAATTATTCCATTCATATGAAAGACCTGAAAAGGGAAATCCATAGAGACAGAAAGTAGATTAGTAGTTGTCTAGGGCTGGGATTGGAGGAGGAAGATGAAAAGATTGGGAATGATAGCTAAAGAGCAAAGGAGTTTCTTTTTGAGGTGGTGAAAATGTTAAAAAATGTGGTGATGATTGCATATATCTACAAATATACCGAAAATAATTAAAACATACATTTTAATGGGGTGCACTGTACAGTAAGTGCATTATATGTCAATCAAGTTATTCAAATAAATAAGTAAACCCCTTAAGAGTTTTGCAATCCAGGTTCTTAGGCATATAAGAGTTTCCAGGTTAATTAACACATCCATCACCTCACAATGTTATATTTTGTGTTTGTGTGTGTGTCTGCGTGGTGAGAATTCTTAAGATCCACTCTCTTAGCAAATTGTAACTTTACAATGCAGTATACATATATCAAATCATGTTGTAATGGGCTGAGGGCTCAACACTGGCGAGGATCAAAGATCAAAATGGAGCCAGACTCTTTATTACAGGGGTCGCATTAAGTGACTACATTTCTAAACAAGGGTTAGAGTTCTATGAGTGGCCTCTGTTAAAAGTGACTCTTCAAAATGGAGCTGGAGCTGCCTTTCCAGAGAAACTGCCTTGCTGTCTTGAAACTTGGACTGGGCCAAACTTTTGGACTGGACCATTTCTTTACAACTAATTGTTTGAGAAGTTACCAGAGAAATGAACATCCTGATTATAAGACTGAAAATTTTGGACTTTCTGTTTAAAGATAGGGTCAGTAATCAATTATGTATAGCCAAGGACAACTTAGCTTATTAACACACATAGAAATTGTTTTTCTTTTCCTCCTTCTTTTCATGTAATTATCCCCTTGCTTTTCCTCATAAAAGCCCTATTCTTTCAACCTGTATGTGGACACTATTTGGGTTTCTACCTGAATCTGTGCTCCACAAATTGCAATTCTTTGAGCCAAAATAAACTCTCTGCCTCTTAAACTGGTTTCTTTTTCTTTGTTCAAGGTTGACATGTGGTGTCATATAGTGTCGGGAGTGGGGTCTGAAGTGATCTCATCTTTGACTGGAGTCCTCTGGAACTGCGTGCAGTACCTACGCAGGCTCTACTCATGGCTTCCACAGATTGCCGTCTCCTCTGACTATGAGTCCTGTCAGGCTCCACTTCCCTCATTTTGGTTGAGGTCATTGCTTTTCTTTGGGATTTGGCTTCAACTGCCCAGCAGGAGATGACTGTCCCAAAGCTGGCTCACAGTTTTTGCCGTTCTGAAGGGTTTCTCTATTTGGGCTGGCTCAAGGTGGCTCATGGCTATTGCGATCTGGAAGGCTTTCCCTATTTGGTGAGTACTCTAAATTAAAGGGGAACCCTTCCTTAGGGGTTCCCCTGTTGTCATCCTTGCTGCATGCTTTTCTTTAACATGGGACTCTCAATTTTTGAAAATTTCCCAAAAATTCCTCCCTTGGAAACTCCAGCTGGGTTTATGTTTAAAAATTATGGCCCCTTCTTCTGTAAATTTTTCTCTCAATGGACAGAAATTACTAAAGATGATTTAAAATTACAGTGGCCACTTTGGGGCTCCTTTGAGCTTCCAAATTTATCTTTTTGACCCTCAAACTTGAAAACCACAGATTTTAAACCAAACAGGTAGAATGGAATGCTCTTTCTTGTTTTGTTTTGAGGAAGATTAGCCCTGAGCTAACATCTGCTGCCAATCCTCCTCTTTTTGCTGAGGAAGACTGGCCCTGAACTAACATCCGTGCCCATTATCCTCTACTTTATATGTGGGACGCCTACCACACATGGTTTGCTAAGCGGTGTTATGTCTGCACCTGGGATCCGAACTGGCGAACCCCGGACCACCGAAGCAGGATTGCACACTTAACAGCTGCGCCATTGAGCCAGCCCCTGGAAAGCTGTTTTAATTGGCATTAACAAGCATCCAAATGGTGAGAGGAATCTAAAACTGCCTCTTTACAGAATACTGTCTCCAGATTGACTGAGAAAATTTCCAAATTAGAAAAGGGTCATAATACTCTTTCAGCTCCATCTCTTTCTCAATCCTTGCCTTCTAACCAACACCCAGCCCCCTCCCCTCATCTTCCCCCACTATGCTTCTCTGGCTGAGCCTCCTTTTATACCCTCAGGACTCTGAAGTCCCTCTTGATCCTCACATTAAACCCTCATCTCAAGCCCCTATCTCTGTGTTCCCCTTCACTTGTCGACTCTGCTTATTGCCCCCTATAATCCCTGGACAAAAGCTGAATTAAGAGTAATAACTAAAGAATTTACCAAGGTCTCAGAGGAACCCTATCAGGTGACCAAAGAATTTAATATTGTCATCCAAACTTAACACCCTGGTTTCTCTGACCTTTACCAATTAATTCACCTCCTGGTTGGTGAAGGCCAAGCCCAATACTGGATGCTAAAGCAGGATGGACTAATCCCATGGATGATTTTAATTGAGTCTTTCCAGCAAATAGGGACCCTGCCTATTAAATGGCAATAAAGTTACATGAAGTTATTCCCCAAGCCTCCCCTAATCAAGTGATAGGAACAAATTTCAGGCTTGTACTCAAAAACCTGATAAACCTGTTCATGATCACAATAATAGGCTCCAGCTTATTTTTAAGGAAAATTCTGGGCTTCCTGTAAACACCAACTCCACTAAAATTGCCTTCAACTGAGAGTGACATCAGCAGCATGGCAGAGTGAGTTGTTCCCTCTGCCTCTCCCCTCTAAGTTACAACTAAACAGACATCCAATAACCAACAGAGGATTCCCTGCACAACACAACAGGATGCCTGAGAAATCCATGCAGCTATACACCTGAAGATGACTGGACTCCTGGGAAGCAGTGGGACTAGGGGAGCAGAGCCCTCCCCCTCCCTGTTGGCAGTGATCCAGGTCACAGATCCTCACACAGCAGCTGGTGTGACTCTGAGTGGAGGTGAGGGCAGCCTGCCCTGCAGACAAATGCTTTCAGAGTGGTAGCCTGACCTGCAGGTACCACCTAACATAGTGGCCCCACCTGTGAGAATGCTCCCCACTGAGTGGCAGCAGCTCAGCCCACACGAAAGGTGCCCCACCCACCTGAACATGACTCACCTGCCCACCATGCAGCAGCCCAGCTGCAACCCAGCCACAACCCACCCACTGAGTGCAATGGCCCTGCCCACACAAGCACAACCCACTGAGTGGCTGTGGCCAGCCTGTCTGAATACAGAGTGGCCCGACTGGCACAACCAGGAGCAGATGGGGTGGGAAAAGAAAACACAGGCCCTACTCTGCCCCCAGCTGTGGCAGGTAGAATCTGCAACCAGATATTTCCACAGATGCGCTGGCAGAAGACCAATTCATCGAACACCATGAAGAACTATAATAACACTGCAGAACAGAAGGAAAATGACAACTCTCCAGAAATCAAACCTGAAGTCACAGAAGATTACAATCTAAATGACAGAGAATTCAAAATAACTGTCATAGAGAAACTCAGTGAGTTACAAGAAAACACAGAAAGACAGTTCAATGAGCTCAGGAATAAAATTAATGAGAAGAAGGAATACTTCACCAAAGAGATTGAAGCCTTTAAAAAAAAAACCATACAGAAATTCTGTATATGAAGAACACAATTAATGAAATAAAAAATAATGTAGAGGGGCCAGCCCAGTGGTGTAGTGGTTAAGTTGGCATGCTCTGCTTCTGTGTCTGGGGTTGGTGAGTTCAGATCCCGAGTGTGGATGTACACTCTGCTCATCAAGTCATGCTGTGGCAGCATCTCCCATACAAAGTAGAGGAAGACTGGTACAGAGGTTAGCTCAGGGCCAATCTTCCTCACACACAAGTGTAGAAAACATAAAAAATAAAGCAGACCTTATGGAGGATAGAATTAGTGATATAGAAGTAAAAATCTAGAATCTTAAAAAAATGAAGAAATTGAGAAATATCTGACTCAATTAGGAAAAGCAACATAAGAATAATGGGTATCCCAGAGGGAGAAGAGAAGGAGAAAGGAACAGAGAGCTTATTCAAAGAAGTAATAACTGAGAACTTCCCAAACCTGGGGATAGAACTGGACTTACAAGTACATGAAGTCAATAGAACTCCCAATTACATCAATGCAAAAAGACCTTCTCTGAGGCATATAATATTAAAACTGTCAAAAGTCAAGGACAAAGAAAAAATATTAAGGGCAGCAAGAGAGAAGAAAATAACCTAAAAGGGAACCCCGATCAGGCTTTCAGCAGATTCCTGAGTAAAATTGCCCTCAACTCTATGTTTGTAAACGGCCTAAATATGACCTTTCCCTTCTCGTTAAAAGAAATAGAATGCAATGGGAAACACCTTCCACTCCTAATCTGGTCAACCTAGCTAACCAACTAGCCCAGACACTCGATGATACAGCCAGGAAGAATGCAACTCAAATTATGAATTTACAACTTCAGCAGTTGTCTGCCTCTTCCAATAAACCCTGGTAATCTAAACCCAGACCTACTAATAACCCTAAAAACGTTTGCAATTATTGTAAAAAGTTTGGACGGTGAAAGGGGAGCTGCCCTTGACTAAAACCCTGGGCCCTCAGCTTCTCCAATGGACTGAGGCTGCTCCAAGGGCAAACAAGGGGTTTTCCGATTTTACCTCTTAACCACCTTGGCCAAACCTCCATACTGATCAGAAATGATATTTTTACTATTTTAATTGACACTGGAGCAATCCTCTCTGTGCTCAACCCCACCAACCCCAGATGACCCCTTCCTCAGAGTACCGTAAAGATTCAACTGCTGGGTGTTTCTCATAAGCCTTAACAGCCTACCTGTCTCTCTGCCTGCCCTTTCAGCTGGGTCCTCTTCAGGATAATCATTCTTTTGCATTAGTCCACTCAGCTGCTGTTCACTTCCTGGCAAAATTACTTTTTAGAAATTTACTTCTTAGAAAATTACTTCTTAGAAAAAGATCAAACTGCCATTTCCTTTTCTCAAAACGGGGAATATTTCTTGAGGTTGAGTCAGTCCCCAGTTCAGCCAGCAGCATTGAAAATCCTTCAACACCCCTAACTGTTTTTGCCCTTAAATTATGAGGGAATCAGAGAGTATTGCCCTCTCTAAGCAAATTCCCAAGAAGCTCTGTTCTAAATCCGCAATGGATATAGGACAGATTCATTCAACAACCCCAATAAAAATTCAGGTTGATCCTGGAACCTCTCCCTAATATTAAACAATATTCTTTAAACCCTGAAGCCTTTGCAGAAATTAGGCCAATAAAAGGAGATAAGGCTCAAGGTCTTTAATTTCCTGTACTAGTCCCTGTACTTCGCCCATCCTCCCTGAGAGGAACCTCATGGACGGACACATGGACAAGGATGGAGGTTTGTTCAGTACCTGGGAGCTATAGATAATATTGTCATTCCCTGGCCCCCTGTTGTTCCTAACCCCCATACTCTCCTGACCTATATTCCTGTGGAGAGTAAATTCTTTACTGTCTCTGATTCTTGCTGTGCCTTCTTCAGCATACCTGTAGACACTGAAACTCTGTTTTTATTTGCCTTTACCTGGGAGAGCCAACAACTGACTTGGACCGTTATGCTACAAGGCTAGACTAAGAGCCCTTCTCACTTTTCACAGATCTTTTTTTTTTTTTTTAAAGATTTTTATTTTTCCTTTTTGTCCCTAAAGCCCCCAGTACATAGTTGTGGGTCCTTCTAGTTGTGGCATGTGGGATGCCGCCTCGGCATAGCTTGATGAGCAGGGCCATGTCCGTGCCCAGGATCTGAACCAGGGAAACCCTGGGCCACGGGAGCAGAGCGCATGAACTTAACCACTCAGCCATGGGGCTGGCCCTTTTCACAGATCTTAAAGGCAGGTTTAACAGACGTCATTTTTTCACTTGGCTCAGCCCTTTTACAGTGTGTTGCTGACCTTCTGCTTTGCTTTCCTTC
Organism: Equus przewalskii; assembly: GCF_037783145.1. Taxonomy (NCBI): domain Eukaryota; kingdom Metazoa; phylum Chordata; class Mammalia; order Perissodactyla; family Equidae; genus Equus; species Equus przewalskii. The sequence continues at coordinate 46,520,995 of NC_091836.1, read as the reverse complement.
TAAGGAAGCGTGTGAACAGACAGCATTCACCTCCTTAAACTATTAGCAATCGAAGGCCACAAGGCCTCTAAAGAAAAACTTCCATTTGTTCAGACTTGAGTCAGATACTTAGGATATTAGAGTTCAGATCGGGGACTTCTCTTGGACCCTGAAAACCTTCAGAGCATTTTAAACTTCCCAAAACCACAAACTTAAAGACAATTTAAGGCATTCCTTGGCCTTGCAGGGTGTTGCAGGAACTGGATGCCGAATTTCTCCTTGATGGCCCCACCCCTATATACTCACTAAAATCCGACATAAATGACCTCATAGACTGGGAAGAAACGGCCCATGTGGCTTTTTGCCAATTAAAGGAAGAGCTTCTTAGCCCACTCACATGAGGGCATCGTAATTTTCAACTCCCTTTCTTCCTCTTTACCCATGAAAGAGAAGGAAATGCCTTAGGCTCCTTACTCAAAACATGGAGGACAACATATGCCCCCTGGCTATTGTAGCCCACAATTAGACCCTGTAGCTCGAGGACGCCCCCCAGGCTCAGGAGTGGTTGCAGCTGCAGGAGCCCTCTCTACATCCACTGAAGAAATAGTCTTGGGCTTACCTCTTAGCATCTATGCTCTCCATGTGGTAAAAGCTCTACCAACTGCCAGCACACTCAGCCTCTTTCTGCTGGTCGGCTCGCTTCTCAGATCACACTCTCCCTGTAATGGTCTTAATCCTCCTCCCCTTCCTCCCCTTCCACCCGAGGAAACGCTTCATGACTGTTTGTGACCAGCTACTGACACCTAGAGGTTTGTGACCAGCTACTGACACCTAGAGCTGATTTACAGGAAACTCCTATTATGAATGCTGGGCTTTCCTGGTTTACTGATAGTCCCTGTCTCAGAAATGATGAAGGAAAATATTGTGCTGTTACTACCCACCTTGATGCGGTTGGGGCAGGTCCACTGCCAGCAGCCACTGCAGCTCAACAAGCTGACCTGTGTGCTCCAACCAGTGCTGGGACTTTAGCAAAAGACAAAACTGCAAACATTTACACTGACGATCAAATGCCTTTGGAGTGGTTCAGGATTTGGGTATGCTATGGAAACAAAGGGGGTTTTTAAATGTCCAGAGGATCCCAACTTAAAAATGGGGCCTTAGTCAATGAATTACTAAATTCAACACGACTCCCTTCCGCCCTGGCGAGTCTCTAAGTCTCCGGGAATTCTGAACAGGATGCAGACGAAAGGAAAGGGAATAATTTAGCTGATCAAGCAACAAAAACAGCTGCCTTAAATTCTGTTAAAATTAATGTCATTGCAAACCTTGAACATCTTCCAAAAGAAGATCTCAATCAGATCGTAAAGGATGCTTGATGCGGAGCACTTCACCAAGAAAAACTTTTCTGGACTGATGATGGTCGCATATTCAGCCCACTAACTAATATTTGGCAGGGCCCAAAGAACAAACCAGTAATACCAGAATCCATGAAAAAAACTTTTGCTTGACATGACCCATCAGATGACCCACTGGCCATCTGACAAACTAAGTTTTGTCAAACAATATTGGCGGCAAATACATCTAAGGCTGCTTGAGAAAGCCCAACTGACTTGAACGTAATCCAACCCAGGGAAATTTATGTCCATAATCCAACCCAGGGAAATCTGTTCAGACAGCCCCTGGTCATTTTGACCTATCTAAAGGACACGCTGAGTTATGGCAAATGGATTTTATCCAGTTGTCCCCCTCTCAGGGTTATAGATGTGTCCTTGTAATGATTTGCATGTTTTCCCGCTAGGTAGAGACATTCACTTGTCAGCATGCCAGCACCACAGTTGGGGTGTTCCTTAAGAATTACACAGTGACAGAGGAACACATTTCACTGGCCATGTTATAAAACAGCTATGTGAAGTGTGGCCTTTACTGCAACGTTTCCACTGTGCTTATCATCTCCAAACTTTGGATTGGTAGAAAGAACAGATGGCTTAATTAAAACACAATTGGCAAAAATCATGGAAAACTTAAGTTAACCTGGCCAAAGGCACTTTCTCGGGTCCTCCTAATCTAAGGTCTGCCCCTTTGGGCAAACAGAAGCTTTCACCCTTTGAAATAATTACAGGCCGACCTATGCTTTTAGCCTTATCTGCCTTTTTTTTTTTTTTAAAGATTTTATTTTTTTCCTTTTTCTCCCCAAAGCCCCCCGGTACATAGTTGTATATTCTTCGTTGTGGGTCCTTCTAGTTGTGGTATGTGGGACGCTGCCTCAGCGTGGTTTGATGAACAGTGCCATGTCCCCGACCAGGATTCGAACCAAGGAAACACTGGGCACCAGCAGCGGAGCTTAACCACACGGCCACGGGGCCAGCCCCGTAGCCTGATCTGCCTTTGATATCCAATTAATTAAAGGAGACATGCCCCCTATTGTAAAAGAACAATTAAAGCCATTGGTAAGAATCATAGCCTTGTAGAACAGTCTTTGCACCGTGTGCTCCTGGGAGAGGAAGAAATTTAAACTCCATAACCTACAACCAGGTGATTATGCATATTGGAAAAGGCACCTCCAAAAGGTTGCTTTACAACCCAAGTGGGAAGGACCCTATCAGGTACTATTAACTAAGCCCTGTGCTGTCAAACTTAGAGGCGTTGACTCTTGGATTCATGTTTCTCATTTAAAGAAAGTTCCTGCACTCAACTGGACTGTCAAACCAAGAGAAAATTTAAAATTAAAAATGATTAGGAAGTGAAGCAGATGCCATCTGATGTGGACAGCTAACCCAAGACTCTGGACTAGGCCTATATGACCTGTACCTTTATTCCACCTTTCAATTTGATCACTACAAACTTTCTATTCAACCCTAAATTCCCTCCCTTTGTAACACACATTGTAATTGCACTGTTAAGTGCCAGACTTATTTTCGTTCTCCTTACATATTTTGATCAGTCTCTTCCTATCTCGAGAATAATATGGAAGGGCAACCATTTGTGATAATGATTATAGTTTCCTTTTTCTTCTTAATTTCTTCTTGGAAGGACAATTCCAATGTTTGCATATCCCAATCTCTTGCTTCTGGAGGAAACTTGACAAACTATTGAATTTGTCATCAGAGGACTCGCTCTGTACATGAATCTGGAGATTCTTCAGTACATTTAATTGCCATTCTTTCCACTATTCCTCCCCTAACTTCTTGTATTACTTGTACTGTTGAACCTTCATATCGGGCGAAGCTTACTTGGACTCCTCCTACATCTCCTTGCCTAACCAATCAAACCTCCAAGGACTTGAGGGTAATATGCGTAAAAATAAAAATTAAGACTACTTGATTTGGGGGCCGGCCCCATGGCCTAGTGGTTAAGTTCGTGCGCTCCGTTGCAGCGGCCCAGGGTTTTGCTAGTTCAGATCCTGGGCACGGACACAGCAGTGCTCATCAGGCCACATTGAGGTGGCGTCCCACATGCCACAACTAGAAGGACCTGCAACTAAAATATACAACTGTGTACAGGGGGGGTTTGGGGAGATAAAGCAGGAAAGAAAAAAGATTGGCAACAGTTGTTAGGTGGCAATCTTTAAAAAAAAAAAAAAAGACTACCTGATTTCTGCCAATTTAATTATACTCTACCTGCAGATAACCTTATTAATTGCTCACACCCATCAAATCCTTGGTTTAGTCGATTTCATTATAATGACTCCATGATTCGTGCTCTCTTAGGATACGTTTCCACCTGTACTTGGCAGAAAGACCTATGGGGAACAGAGTGTTTAAATCCTTATCAAACTAGAGGTTATCATGCAGTTGTATTTTTTTTTTTTAAAGATTTTATTTTTTTCCTTTTTCTCCCGAAAGCCCCCTGGTACATAGTTGTATATTCTTAGTTGTGGGTCCTTCTAGTTGTGGCATGTGGGACGCTGCCCCAGCGTGGCTCGATGAGCAATGCCATGTCCGCGCCCAGGATTCAAACCAACAAAACACTGGGCCGACTGCAGCGGAACGTGTGAACTTAACCACTCGGCCACGGCGCCAGCCCCATGCAGTTGGATTTTTGGTTACACCTATTTCATTATATGATCAGTCACAAACTCAGCATTGGGCATCACCTCTGAATCCACCTCACAGTTTGAAACGTGAAATCAGTTCCACAAATACTCAGGGGTGTCCAACGCCCAGTGGTGCTGACCCCAGTAAAGCTGCCTGATGTGGAAGAATACTTTATCCTTGGGTAGGCACTGCCATGAACGAGTATATGTTCAGAAATTTATCTAAAACCCTGGGGGATATTGCTAAATCTGTGGCTGAAGCAACAGCCACCCAAGATAAATCTTTGGATTCCCTCGCTCCAGTTGTATTAGATAACAGAATTGCTCTTGAGTACCTCCTAGCTGAACAAGGTGGGGTTTATTCTGTGATAAACGACTTTTGTACACTTGGCTAAACAACTCTCACAAAGTAGAAACTAAACAAAATCTGAGCACAGGCCAAACAATTAAATGCTGTGCCCACTGGCACCCCATGGTTCTTTGATCTTTTCAGCTGGCAACTCTCAGGAATCGCCTCCTGGCTCAGACCTATGCTCCAATTTGGACTCAGCATTTTGTTTATTATTACAGGAATTGTCACTATTGTAAAACTTTCTCTTCTGCATAGCTTGATGTTATAAAAACACCACTTGGGTAATGGTCATTCAATGCTTTGAAATGATTCCTAAGGCCTATGAGCCTTCATCTGAGAAACTTCAAGGAACTACAATGTTTGCCCTTAAAGGAACTTGAGGATAATACTTTGCTCTGCTCTGGTGCTCCTGTGGCTCAAATGTGGCGTAAGGCTTTTAATGAAATCGCTGTCCCTCCTATGTGGGATACGACATACCAGGAATGAGCCTTCCTAGTGACAAGGGATCAGTGATGCTTTTCCAGTGATGGACCAGCAACACCTTCAAAGAAAGATCTGGATGGAAAGGAGAAAATGTCAAAATTGACTTTAGTGGGTCCATTTTAAGATGGAGTTGGAGCTGCCTTTCCAGAGAAACTGCCTTGCTGTCTTGAACCTTGGCCTGAGCCAAACCTAAAACCACCACTGTTTTTCAACTAATTGTTTGAGAAGTTAACAGAGAAAGGAACATCTGATTATAAGACTGAAAATTTTGGGCTTTCTGTTTGCAGATAGGGTCAGTCACCAATTATGTATAGCCAGGGACAACTTACCTTATTAACACCCATAGAAATTGATTTTCCTTTTATCTCTTTCTTTTTTTTCCCTAAAGATTGGCACCTGAGCTAACAACTGTTGCCAATCTCTTTTTTTTCTTTCTGCTTTTTCTCCCCAAACCCCCCCAGTACATAGTTGTATATATTTTAGTTGTGGGTCCCCCTAGTTGTGGCATGTGGGACGCCGCCTCAACGTGGCCTGATGAGCGGTGCCACGTCGGCGCCGAGGATCGCAACCAGCGAAACCCTGGGGCACCGTAGGGGAGCGTGGGAACTTAACCACTCGGCCGGGCCGGCCCCTATCTCTTCTTTTTATATAATTATCCCCTTCCTTCTCTCATAAAAACTTTTTGCTTTCAACCTTTGTAAGTGGGACACTATTTGGGCTTCTGCCTGAAGCTATGCTCCCGGAATTGCAATTCTTTGATCCGAAATAAACTCTCTGCCTCTTAAACTGGTTTCTTTTTTCAAATGTTGACACCTTGAAGTCTTAGGCCAAGCCGTTGATGCCTGGAGGACACAAGACACTCGTACCAATCACGTCTGGCGTGGGTCACCCTCTTGTCTGTACTTCATCTGGAATCGAATCAGGAATTCCCTTGGCATACCTGTGACCACACAAACCAAAGAATCTGCAGGAAGACAACGGAATTAGCCCCAGGCCAGGAAGCAGTTCTGTTTAAATGCAAAGGTTCCAGATAAGGACAAGTTGCCGCCCAGAGGCGGAAGGTGGGTCGGCCCAGCCACGCGTCCTCCTGCTGGCTGTCACTCAGACACTAGGGGGTGTGGCATTAGGAACTGTCCAATCAGGGGCTCCGCTGGGGCTCGTGGGTGGGGCGACGCGCCGCACTGGCGGGGACGTCCCTTCTCGCTCCAGCTGCGCGTGTGTTTAGGTGTCGCCTGCCATTAACGGTCCCTGTTGCTCTGCTGCAGCCTCTGTCCCGCCGTGACCTGCACTGGCCGTGGGGCTCGTAGGAAGGACTCGGGGGACCCAGGAGCCCTAGAAATGGTGAGTGTGCAGTCCCGGGGTGAGGATGCGGGAAGAGGGGCTGGTCGGAAGCGGCGGGGCGGGCCCGGCCTCCAGCGGTCCCCTCCGGGGTCTGCGGCCCCGAGTCCGCGGTGGCGCCGCTCGGCCCTCAGGCCCCTCCGGCCGCAGCGTGGGGGCGGGGCCGGCAGCCGGGCCCCGGGCGTTCTGTGGTCCCTGCGCGCGGCGACTTGGGCCGGAGCGTCTCTGGGCCGCTGTGCACCCGCAGCCCCGCGTGTCCCAGACGGTGCGGGGCCCGCGGGAGGGCCCGCAGGACAGTCGGGCCTCGGTCTCCGGCGTCCGTGCGCGGAGGGACTGTGGTCTGTGGGGTCTCCATGGCCTCCTTTCTCCTCGGAGGGGACCCGTTTTCTCCTGAGTTTTCTGAATGTTTGGGGAGCAGAGTCTTAAAGCCACGACCCTGTCCCCCCAGCTCTTCCAGGACCGACAATAAATCCCTGAATTTCCAGATCCTTCCTGGCACTCCCCTCCCCGATTCACAGCATCGTCGACAGTTTGTCCAATGGAGTGCATTTCAAACAGACCTAATATTTTATGGTTTACCCTTTTTCCACCGAGCCGTGGATGGCTCTTTTTTAAAGATTTACTTTTTGTCTGTTGATGTTTTACATGAGAGGGAAGCCGAGATTAACTACCTGGAAGCACCTTGCATGAATTCCTTCCGCCTCTCCTCCCAGGAGGTGTCCTGGGCACAGACATGTAATTGTCAGTCCTTTGGGTGGAATTTCCTCTTTGGAAATTTTCCTGGGTGATCTGTCCTGTCAGCGCTGTCCCTACCTGGGTTTGTCACTCTGAAAAGATGTATTGACTTATTTAGTCTCCGTTTTTCAATAGGGACAAAATGTATTTAATTAATAGAGCTTGAAAGGCGGTATAAAGTATTTCCAAAGAGAGTTGAGTGTCAAAAAAAATAAAATATTACAGTATTACATTCCGTTTATTAAGAATTTTTGTTTCACTTTTTTCTTCCCGAGTATGTGTAGTAAGTTTCTGAGGACTCTTCTTTACTTTTGGGTGATTTCAAATGAAATTCCAGGGTTTAGACTTGCAGACCGGAAATGTTCAAGTATGATTATTTACAAAACAAAGTCTTGCCATGAAAATAATTGACATCTTTTTTTCTGAAAGGAATAGATATTTGGGGTTTTCTGGTTGAGCTAGTAAAAGTGACTTACACTTTTCTTCTCTCCTTAACACAGAAACACTGGGTTTGAGTGATTTTGCTGAATTTTTCAAACACTGGGTCTGTGTATTTGAAGTATCAGTCGTGTCCCAGAGCATCTCCAGTAGGAGCAGAGGCCTGAGGGCAGTGAGTCTAAGCTAAAGCCCCCTTGGGCCTGCAGAGGGAAGGCCTTGAAGGCCCAGTTGTCCTTCCTGGGGAGCCTCCCCCTGCAGCTGTCCTACTGCTCACACCCCCATGGAAGGAGCCCTTATCCAGAGAGGAGCTGCAGAGCCCTGGAAAGCTGGGGGTGCACGTGCTCATGGGGTGGGGAGTGACGCCCTTTCTGAGGTTGTGGTTCCTTAGGCCTGGACATTTTAAATGTTATGTTTGAGTTTTGCACCCATACTGTAGGTGCACTGAGAGTGTAATCTGTGCACGTTGAGAAAGTCTGTGAAGATCAGGTGTTCTGTCCTGTGGACAAAGGGTTCGTGAATTTGGAGTTCATGTGGGTCAGAAGCTTAGACTGAATCCGGCTGAGAGTTTCCTCACTTGTGAGGATGGGAGCCTGGGGGAGGCAGTGCCTCCATGCTCACAGGAGTGGGAGGGTGTGTGGGGCTCCCAGAGTGCATTCCTGTGGCTGCTCAGGGATCCCCACCCTCCTTCATCAGGGACTGACCCTCTCCAGGGGTTCTGTCTCAACTGGGAGTGTCTAGACCACAAGTCTGGGAATATGTTTAACTTTCTGAGTGTGGATTTTCCTTCTGAACTGCAGGCAAGCAGGCTGCTTCTTTGAGCTGAGTGGAATATTCGTGTTTCTGTCCTTGGATTCCTTTATCAATTGAAGTTGTAGCCCTTTGGTTCTAGTTTCCATTAGCACTTGGGGTTTTAAATGTAAGTTGATTGACAGATACTACGTGAATACGGCAAAAAAAATTGTGGAACCAAATAGAGTTTTTGTTCCATTTAGGCACGAGAACCTCAAGATGTGAGATGAGTATATTTAAGTTCTCAGGTCCATTTTCCATTTTTTGGTCGGTTTTTGTATGTTCCTTACTATAGAGAACTTTGACATTTAAAAGGCTGTACTATTCCTAAGACAGATGAATTCCTCTTTTAATGGTGGTGGGGAAAAAAGCATGTGAATTTCTGTTTTCATTGATATGGGGAAAACACCTCAAAGCTTATGTAAACCTCTCAGATTCCTGGTACAGTTAAAGGCTTGATTGCAAACTTCTAAAGTATTATAGTATGCTACTCATTCCTGAAAATATCTTCAATGTTTTCTATAATGCAGGACAAACTATAATGCCCCTTATCCTTTTAATTAGAAAGGGATTTTTCAGTTTTCTTTTTTTATGGTTTGCGATTTTATATCTGTTACTATTTAAAGGATCAAATCTTGGAGTGGTTTCCTATGTAGAAAAGTAAAAATTAAATTAATTTTAAAATGCCAAAGTTAATTAAAAATAATACACAACTAGAAGGACCCACAACTAAAATATACAACTATGTACTGGGGGGATTTGAGGAACAAGAGCAAAAAAAAAAAAAAGTGGCAACAGTTGTTAGATCAGGTGCCAATCTTTTAAAAAATGATAATGATGATGATCAAGCATAGGAATATGGTGTATATAAATTCCTCTCCTTATTTTAAGTAAATAAAATAAGTAATGCATGAGAAGGTTGAAAAATTCCGAAGAGAGGAAAGAAACTCCCTTAAGGAGACTCCCCGCCTGCTCGTCCTGCCCCGCTCCTCTGCTCTGACTCCAGCCTCCCTCTCATGACCAGTGTTGCACTGCTTCATCATCCTGTTAGTGTTTCTTTATGTAAAAACAAGCCAGTGTGAATGCCTGTTTTCCTTACCCTGTGTTTGTTTTTGTAATGAGTGGCCAGGGTCCATGTATTTGCTGTTTGACTACTGAACCCTTAAGCCTCGCCCTCCCTTTTCCCCGGGCCTTCTTCCCTGGACAGGCTGATGAGAAAGCCTGGAGGCTCCTGCACTGTGGGCTGCTGCTTGCTGGGCAGCTCCTCCTGGGCGCTGTGCTGCCCTGTGTTGCACTGTTGACCCCACCAAGCCTTGGTTCTGTGTACAGAGGACCCCAAGTTGGCGGTTTTGGTAACTCCTTGTCCTTTGGGAGCAGGAGTATGAGAAAGGGCCCTCATCACAGTGGTCCTGAGTCAGTGTCTTCGCTGGAATCTATCTGTTTAGAGTGAAGGAGTGACTGAGGCTGGGGTTGCCCCAACATTAGCAAGGAATCTTGGGAGGTACGAGGGAGACTATACCCTATGAATGAAGTGAGCCCATCAGATGGTCACTCCTTAAAGAGCAGTTATTTCAGAGAGAAAGAAGACACGGGGAAAGGCAGCCAGTAGGTAGCAAGATTCCAGAGGGCTCACCAGGACCCCTAAGTAACTCTGTGGCTGCCCCTGCATCTATTGCAACAAAGGTCCTGACCCTCTGGGTTAGAGTGGAGAACACCCACAGTCTGAGTTTGTCACAGCAAAGGGATTAGTTCAAGCCCAACTTAAACCTGGGTTCCTTACACTTTATAAAGCGACCACTTGTCACGGAGGAGGCCTCTGACCCTGATGGCAGTGGTGTGAGGCTCTCTGGAGGAGGGCCTTAAGTTGTCCATAGGCTCCTGATGAAGAAACTGCCCCACGTCCCACACTGTATGCCAGTAGAGCTGCTGTTGTCACCAGGTACTGGGATCTCTTGAAAATAGAGGCTCTCACAGCACTGAGCATGTGAGCCTCTACCGAGGTGCCTGTTATGCCTTTGGCCCTGGAGACAGCACCCTGCCAGCTCAGCCCAGCTACTGACACTTACTTTTCATATGATGGAGCCTAACCTTGGCCCTGCAGCTTATGCCACCTGCAGGAGGGATGGCCTTTCTTCAGTTCCTTGAAAGATGCTAGGGTGCTGGAGGAGGTCTCCCCTCTCTCAGACACCTTGGTTCCCTGGGTAGTTCCTTGGGATTAACTGACTGCACAGCACTGGGGCGTGCATAGACTTTAAGGATAGTACACATTTGTACATGACGGGGCTCAGTGGAGAGTTGCTGCTCTTCATCCTTTAACTGGGATGTCCCTGATGAACTAAACCCAATGGTCACCACAGCTAACCAAACATCAGGCAGTGATCTTACTGCTGACCAAAAATTGGCCTCATCTGCATATTTTTACAGACTAGTAAACTATTGGGGCTGGCCCCATGGCCGAGAGGTTGGGTTCACATGCTCTGCTGTGGCAGCCCAGGGTTTCACCTGTTCGGATCCTGGGCGTGGACATGGCACTGCTTGTCAGGCCATGCTGAGGTGGCATCCCACATGCCACAACTGGAAGGACCCACAACTAAAATATACAACTAGATACTAGGGGGATTTGGGGAGAAAAAGGAAAAAAAAAATTGGCAACAGTTGTTATTTCAGGTGCCAATCTTTAAAAAAAAAAAACAAAACTATTATCTAAGAATTGCCCCTTGTCTGTACATTGCTAGGTCTACAATACAAGGACCCACCAGGATAACTCGTCATCCACCTTGGAGTTCGACACTACCGATAGTGACCTTGGCCCTTCTCAGAGGACACCAGTGCCATGCTCTCCAACAAGGCATTCGATGGAAGGTTCCCCTCCCTTACGGGTCTCAGGCTCATAGAGCACCAGACTGGCTTAGTGAGATCAGTTGAATGAAAGATGAACCGTTTCAGTCATTAGTTAGTCATGAGGGATGAATTGTAATGAGTCCATCTTCATCTTTTTTTTCTATAGACTTCAGTTTTTTAGAGCAGTTTTAGGTTTACAGAAAAATTGATCAGAATTTACAGAGAGTTCCCACATAACCCTCTCATTGCATCCACACAGTTTGCACTCTTTTTCACACTTTGTACTACTGTGATCCATTTGTTACAGTTTCTGAACCCATGTTGATAAATTACTGTGCACGGTGCACATTGGCATTGACTCTGTGTTATACGGTGTATGGGTTTTGGCAAATGTATAATGACACGTGTCCATCATTTCATCGGATGGATTTACCTGGTTGTGTATTTGCCTCCTTAAGGACGTCCATCTATCTTAATGCTAACTCTTGCCAATTACGGATAAGGCACCTGCTAACACTCATGTGTAGGTTTTGTGTGAACATAAGATTTCAACTCATTTGGGAAAATACCGGGGAGTGTGATTGCTGGATCCTACTCCATGCAGTAAGAGTGTATTTTGTTTTAAAAGAAAGTTCCTGTCTTCCGTTGTAGGAGCACCAAATTCCATTCCCACCAGCAATGAATGCGGATTGTCTGTAGGTTCATATCTTCACCAGAATTTGATGTTCAAAGTGTTTTGAATTTTAGCCATTTAATAAGTGTGTAGTGATACGTCATTGTTTTATTTGCAATTTCCTAATGAAATTTGATGTGGAGCACGTTTTCATATCGCCTGATTCTCATCTGTGTATCTTCTTTGCTGGGCTGTCCAAATCTTTTGCCGATTTTTAATTGGGTTGTTTGTCTTAGGGTTGAGTTTTGAGAGTTCTTTGCGCATTTTGGATACCAGTCATTTATCAGATACGTGTTTTGCACAGATTTTCTCCTACTCTGTGACTTGTCTTTTCCTTCTCTTAACATTTTCCGAGAGCAGGAGTTTTTTATTTTAATGAAATGATATTATGTTTTTTCTTTTTCAGACTTTGCTTTTTTTGTTGTATCTAAAAATTCATCACCAAACCCAAGATCACCTAGATTTCCTCCTATATTATCTTCTAGGAGTTTATTAATTTTGTGCTTTACACTTAGATCTATGATTTAATTTTTGTGAAAGGTGTGAGGCCTGTGTCTGCATTTGTTTTTGTGTGTGTGCATGCGGATGTGTGTGCATGTGGATATCCGTTATTTCCAGCACTATTTGTTTAAAAGACTTTTCTTTTTCCATTGAAGTGCCTTTCCTCCTCTGTGAAGTATCGGTTGACTCTATTTGTGTGGGTTTAGAGGGAAGGAGTTGATGTCTGTACCCTTCAACCTTGCTATACTTTCTTATTAATTTCCGGAGTTCTCTCTGTTGTTGTGAATTCTTTCTGCTGTTTCACAGAGACAAACACGTCATATGGAACAAATGTCATGAATTTAGCTACAGGATTCACAAAGATGTTCTTTTTCAAGAAGCAGAAGTTCCCTGTTATTACTAGTTTGTTATCATAAATAGGTGCTGGATTTTATCAAATCCTTTTTTATTTTCATTTCCCCCTCCTTTTCTCTCTGATGTTAGTAATTTGTCTTCTGTCTTTTCTTTATCTTGACTAGATGTTAATCAATTTTATTAGTCTTGTCAAAGAACCAGCTTTTTTGTGTTTTAATTTTTTCCATTGATTTCCCACAATGACATTGATTTCTAATTTTATTGTTTCTTTAATTGTGTTTACTTTGGGTTTAATGTTTTTTTAACATAATTGTTTACTTTTTTAATTTTTTGGGGGCGGGTGAGGAAGATTGGCCCTAAGCTAATGTCTGTGCCTGAGCCTCTTGAGGAAGATTGTCCCTGAGCTAACGCCTGTGGCAGTCTTACTCTATTTCCCGTATGTGGCACAGCACCACAGCATGGCTTGATGTGGTGTGTAGGTCCATGCCCAGGATCCGAACCCACAAACCCCAGGCTGCCGAAGCAGAGCACACAAACTTAATCACTACGCCACTGGGCCAGCCCACTTTGGGTTTAATTTGCTCTTCTTTTCATTGATTCCTAAGGTAAATGCTTACATTATTGATCCCAGATCTTTGTTTTTTCCAGTGTATTTGTTCCATGTCATGAACTTCTCTCCAGGCACTGCTTTTTTTGCACCCCTGAACTTTTGATGTGTTGTCTTTTCCTTTTATTTAGGTCAAAATAATTTTTCATTTCTCTTAGAACTATGTCTTTGATCCTCTGTATTATTTAGAAGTGTGTTGTTGAATCTCTACGTATTAGGGTTTTTCCAACTATCTTAAGTTATTGATTTCTAGATAAATTCCTGCATGATGTGAGAGCATATTTTGTATGATATCTGTTCTTTCAAATTTAAGGTGTGCTGTGTGTCCTAGAATGTGGTTTGTCTTGGGGAATGTTTCATGTGAACTTGAGAAGAATTCATATTCTGCTGTTGTATGAAGTATTCCATAGATTACAGTGAAATCCCGTTGTTTCATAGTGCTGTTCAGTTCACCTCTGTCCTTGCTCATTTCCTGCCCACTGGAATTTATAATTCATGGTAAGGGGGTGTTGAATTCTACAGCTGTAACACTGGATTCATCTATTTCTCCTTGCATTCTGTCAGTTTTCTCATGTGTTTTGCTCCTCTGTTGCTATGCAGGTGCACATGAGGGACTGCTGTGCCTTCTTGGAGAACAGACCCCTTTATCACTATCCAATACCCCTCTCTATCTCTCAGTTTTCCTTGGTTTGGAATCTGCATTGCCTATAACTCATATGCCTGTAGCAGCTTGCTTTTTTTTTTTTTAAAGATTTTTTTTTTTTCCTTTTTCTCCCCAAAGCCCCCCGGTACATAGTTGTATATGCTTCATTGTGGGTCCTTCTAGTTGTGGCACGTGGGATGCTGCCTCAGCGTGGTTTGATGAGCAGTGCCATGTCTGCGCCCAGGATTCGAACCAACGAAACACTGGGCCCCCTGTAGCGGAGCGCTCGAACTTAACCACTCGGCCACGGGGCCAGCCCCTGTGGCAGCTTTCTTTTGATTAGTGTTGGCATGGTCTATTTTTCTCCATCCCATTACCCTTCATCTATCTGTGTCTTTATATTGAAAGTGGGTTTCTTGTAGACAATATATAACTCTGTTTTTTAAAAATCGGGTGTTACTGTATCTCTCAGTTGTATTGAGCCCACTGATGATTAAAGTAGTTATTGTACAGTTGGATTAGTATTTACAAATCTTATCCTGTTTCCCATTTTTACCCTTGTTGTTTCTTTTTGTCTTCCACCTTTTTTCCGCCTTTTCCAGCTTTAATTGAGCACTTTATCTGATTCTTTTTTTTCTTCTCTCAGCATACCAATTACACATTTTTTAAAATTTTAATTAATTTATTTTGAGGAAGATTAGCCCTGAGCTAACAACTGCCGCAATCCTCCTCTTTTTGCTGAGGAAGACTAGCTCTGAGCTAACATCCATGCCCATCTTCCTCTATATGTGGGATGCCTACCCCAGCATGGCTTGTCAAGCAGTGTCATGTCTGCACCCGGGATCTGAACTGGCCAACCCCAGGCCACTGAAGTGGAACGCGAGCACTTAACCGCTGCGCCACTGGGCCAGCCCCCTAATATTATTTTAAACAAAGTATCATCTGTTACATTAATTATGATAAGAAATACAAAAGATATTTTACCTTCATTTATTTCTTTTCTGATCCTCCACCTTCATCATTTATATTCTTTCTGATGAAATTTTGAATGTTTCTTTCAGAGTAGGTGTACGCATGACAAATTCTCTTAATTTTTGTCTCAGAAGGTTCTTATTTTACCTTTGTTTTTGAAAGATAATTTTGCCTAACAGAATTCTAGGAGAGTATTCTTTTCTTTCACAACTTGAAATATTTCACTCCACTCTCTTCTTGCTTGCATGGTTTCTGAAAAGAAGTGCAATTCAATTCTAATCTTTGTTTCTCTACACCTAAGGTGTTTTCCCCTCTGGCTTCTTTCAATGCATTCTCTGTCTTTGATTTTTCTCTAGGTTGAATGTGATATCCTGGGTGTGCACATTTGTAGTTTATCATGTTTAGAGTTCTCTGAGCTTTCTGGATGTGCACTGTGCTGGCCATCATTAATTTTACGTTATTTTGATCTTATTACTTCACTTGGTTCTTCTGTTTCTTTCTGTCTGTCTTTTCCTTCAGGTATCCCATGATGTGTTTCTGTTTAAAGAAGGTTCTCCAAGGGTTCAGAGATATTGTGTTCTGTCTTTTTTGTCTTTGCATTAGACTCTGGTGAAATAGATTTTTGGGGGCTACAGGCCATGTTAAGAACAGAATATGTGGGGCATGTTTCAAAATGCTATGTTTATTTTCTCTTTTCAAATTTTGAAGACACCGAGTTGCTCTGTGACCTAAATGCTCTCATGGATCTAAGAGGAGATGTTCATTTCAAGTTTTTTTCACTTTTTTTCTTGTGAGATCAGGAATGACAGCTTATAAGTTACTTATATACCAGACCAGAAACCAGAAGTTTCTGACTCCAAATTTTGATGATTGACTGCTGACAGCTTTGGAGCTTCATTCCTCCTTCCCATGGGACCCACATCAATCCAAGGTGATAAGAGAGTCTCAGAGCTTCCTCCTTGGATGGTTGCACGAGATTGAATCTATGCAAACTCCTGCCTTTGTGTGTGAACTCTTACCCTGGTGCACTCTATAACCTCAAAAAAAAAGAAAAAAAAAACAAAAGAACAAGTCCATGCATCTTTCCTTGCCCTCTCATGCTATTTCATACCCGCTTGAGAGGCCAGCCTTACTCTCCCCAGAGACATCAATTATGGAAGTAATAACCCCTTTCATTCCCTATTGGCAGTGTGTGGTGCCATCAGCTAACGGATTCTTACGCTCAGAGGTTGAGCTGTCATGCTCCTTTATTCCATGGGGGAACTTGGAAATGACAAATGAGGGGAAGGCAGCCTCTGGAATGGCTGGTTGGGAAACACATCCTCTTGAAGTAGGAGAATGGAGACTTTGTGTTCTTTTGAAGGAAAGTGCTGCTGACACCTTTATGTATCTTATAATCATGGGCAAGTTCACCATCAAACCATTGTGGACTTCAGTGAACTCCCCTGCAATCTGCAGCTCTTCACTTATTCCCCAAGGGCAGCAAGGCCCAGGGCCCAGTGTTAGGGTTGGCCTGGAAAGAGCTCTTTTGGCACATTACTGACTCACTGTCTGTTCTAACAATTGGCTGAAAGCTGTCCTGAGGCACGTGAATATAGGGATTTTATGGTCTAAGTTGTCATGTCTTCTTCCTCATGTCTGAGCTCTAAGTTCCAGATAACTTTTTAGCCCAATCAAATTGGACAGGGAGAGACTTTACTGGATATTATACAAGTTAAAAGAAAACTGTTCCACAAGAATATTTATATTCAGGGGCTGGCCCCATGGCTGAGTGGTTAAGTTCACGTGCTCTGCTGCAGTCGGCCCAGTATTTCATTGGTTCGAATCCTGGGCGGGGACATGGCACTGCTCATCAAACCACGCTGAGGCAGCATCCCACATGCCACAACTAGAAGGACGCACAACAAAGAATATACAACTATGTACTGGGGGGCTTTGGGGAGAAACAGGAAAAAATAAAATCTTAAAAAAAAAAAAAAAAATTTATATTCAGCCAACTACACCTGATTACTTTAATGGTCTGGAGGACTGTAGGATGATATGTCCAGCTGAACCTTGTTAAAAGTTTGCTTTCCACAGGTCACCTGGACTCTCACGTTTGGTGAGAGAATAGAAGAAAAACCTTCCAGTTTCTCACTACGTTATTATTTTTTACAATCTCAAGCAGATTTGACCTTCTGCCTCATGGAGTGCTTTAACTGGTGGGTGATAAGGAAGAACATGAAAGAATTTTTCTTACAAGGAATTGATGGTCTTAAAATGATAATATTTGGGGGCCGGCCCTATGGCCAAGTGATTAAGTTCCAGCACTCCACTTCGGCAGCCCAGGGTTTCACTGGTTCAGATCCTGGGTGTGGACATGGCACCACACATCAAGCCATGCTGAGGCAGCATCCCACATAGCATGACCAGAGGGACCTACAACTAGAATATACAACTCTGTACTGAGGGACTTTAGGGAGAAGAAAAGAAGGAAAAAAAAAAAGATTGGCAACTAATGTTAGTTCAGGTGCCAATCTTAAAAAAAAAAAAAAGATAATATTTCTTTCATTTGCATAGCATATCTGTTATTTTCCAACATGCTCTGGAATCTGAATTAGCGATAAATAAGATGTAATGTGCTCACAGTAAAAATGTGTAATAAATTTCCATGTGTTCATGATGCTGTTAAATTTATGAAGAAGTGTGGACAGAGAGTGAGTTTCTGATGATCAAGTCATAGAATAAATGTTTGGAGGTGACAGAATCATACATAACCTTCCTGTAAATGGAGTATAGATGTCCATTGCTATCAGTGTCATGCTTCCTACTCTACACATATCTGTGATGTTTTAGGACTCAGTGGTCATTGAGGACGTGGCTGTGAACTTCACCCCAGAGGAGTGGACTTTACTGGATCCCTCACAGAAGAAACTCTACAGAGATGTGATGCGAGAAACCTTCAGGAACCTGGCCTCAGTAGGTGAGGATGACAACTTCCCTTCAGTTTGTCAATTAAAGAACAAGTGTTTCTGGGCCATAAGCATTGTTCTAAGATGTGGAATGTGGAAAGGGAGGACTTTGGTAAATAAACTAGGCATGGTCATAGCTCATCGTGGACCAAGGATGTAATAATTTTTGTATAATTTCTCATATTTTGGAGTTATTTTTCTGGATCTGCATTTTAGGAAAAAAATGGGAAGATCGTGACATTGAAGATTCAGATGAAAATCGGAGGAGAAAACTAAAGTGAGTCACACTCATAATGGAAAGCGGTATTTCATGTGAGCATCCTGACATGTTAGAAAATTTTAAAAAGAAGCAAACAAAACAACCCCTGCTTCACATTTATTTCTCAGAATATTTTCACCAAATTACTCTCTGAAATGTGACAGATGTTCAGTGTTTGCAAAATATTTCACTTGGGAACAGTGTTAATAATTATATATATACATGAACATCGCTGTTTTGACAATAGCAAGGGTGAAGTCCTCTTGCAGAGCATTCAGTATCTTCAATTTCAAACACTTCAGATAAGGTAGAAAACCTACACTTTTGCTATAAGTCACAAAAATGTAGTCCAAATATTTTACTAATACATATAAAATCATTACTAATATGTTTCTTGTTTTTTACAGAAGTTATACAGTAGAGAGAGTCTGTGAAAGTGAAGAGGGTAGTCAATGTGGAGAAAATTTCAGCCTTATTCCAAAGCTCAATCTGAACAAGAAAACTCTTACTGGAGTAAAACCATGTGAATGCAGTGTGTGTGGAAAAATCTTCATGAGTCATTCATCCCTTAGTAGGCACATTAGATGTCATACTGGTTACAAACCATATGAGTATCAAAAATATGGAGAGAAACCATATAAATGTAAGGAATGTGGGAAAGCCTTCAGTTATTTCCAATATTTTAAAAAGCATGAAAGAAATCACAATAGAGAGAAAACCTATAAATGTAGGGAATGTAGGAAAGTCTTTATGTGGCTCACGACTCTTCGAAGACACATGATAACAGCACACACTGGAGATGCTCCCTATACCTGTAAGGAATGTGGGAAAGCCTTCATTTGTTCAAGTTCACTTAGAATACATGAAAGAATTCATACTGGAGAGAAACCCTATCAATGTAAACAATGTGGAAAAGCCTATAGATATCACCAAACTTTTCAAATGCATGAAAGGACTCACACAGGAGAGAAACCCTATGAATGTAAAAAATGTGGTAAAGCCTTCAATTATCCCAGTTCTCTTCGAAACCATGAAAGAACTCACAATCGGGAGAAACCTTATGAGTGTGGGAAAGCCTGTACTGCTCTCTCAAACCTTCAAGTACACGTGATCACTCACACTGGAGACGGACCTTATAAATGTAAGGAATGTGGGAAAACTTTCATTTCTCCCAGTTCATTTCAATTACATGAAAGGAGTCACACAGGAGAGAAACCCTATGAATGTAAGCGATGTGGTAAAACCTTTAGATATTACCCTTCCTTCCAAAAACATGAAAGAAGTCATACTGGAGAGAAACCCTATGAATGTAAGGAATGTGGGAAAGCCTTTATTTGTCACAGAAACTTTCGAAGACACATGAGAATGCATACTGGAGAGACACCATATAAATGTGAAAAATGTGGGAAAGCCTTCAATCATCGCAGTTACTTCCGAAGGCATGAAAGGACTCACTGGATAAAACCTCTTGAATATAAGCAGGGTAGGAAAGACTTCAGTTAACCCACATCCTTACATGTGAAAACTCCCATGGAAAAGAAATGAAAATATAAGTAACTTGAGAAAGCTTGATGGAAATTAATCCATGTGTAATGTTCCAGAAAACTCTGAACATGAAAGACTTCCTATAAAGTCTTTTAAATATAAACTTATAAATAAATTGTGTTTTCTAAGCCTCTTTCTCAAAGTGCACCATTGAACTGTGGATTTCTACTACTTTCAGAAATGAATAGTGAGGTGAGATAATTCTGCAAATTGTTTTTCAACAATACTACAAAAGATTAATAAGTAGTGCCTTTTCCTTAAATTGGTTAATACTTTTCCCTTTCTTCTTTGAAGCCTATTGGATCTATGGGTGAATTGAAGTGTATTTCTAACATACAATTAAATTTAATATTTTTATAATGTTTTATTTGTTCTGTATTAAGGAGCCATTGAAAAATGAGAGTTTGGTATTTGTTGGGATTTTCCTACTGGCCTGTGATAGTTCCTGGATATCCCTAATTCATTATATACATTCTACCTTTCTTACTGAGAAAGCTCCTTTTTTGGGATAAAGGTTATAAATGCCTTTTTTTCATTTTCTATACTAATAAATAGAAAAAATTTTTATGTATGGCAAGTTTATGAAACGAGTGTACTTTCATGTGAATTATTCATATTTGGGCCTTTGCTTTTTGTCCTTCCTTCTGACTGGTATTGGGTGAATAGACTTTGAGTTGAGAGAGACCTAATAGGGCAACAAAATCTAGAGCTAGCGATAGTCCCTCTGTGGATAATGTTAGGGACTAGATTTTCCACAATCCATCCCCTTTATGGTTCCATGTTAGCATTCACCAGTACCCTCACTTTCATGCAATTTAGAAGGTGGAAGCAAACAAGGCATCTGTCAGATTTTGGAGCCACCATATAGAGAGATGGATATGTGGGAGCTTTGAGGACAC
This sequence comes from Equus przewalskii, assembly GCF_037783145.1. Lineage (NCBI taxonomy): Eukaryota > Metazoa > Chordata > Mammalia > Perissodactyla > Equidae > Equus > Equus przewalskii. The sequence goes on along the minus strand of NC_091836.1, from coordinate 46,500,603 downwards.
ACAACAACAAGGGACTGCATATATGATGGTGGTCCTGTAAGATTAGTACCCATCGCTTGGGTGTGTAGTAGGCTTTACCATCTAGGTTTGTGTAAGTACACTGTGATGTTTGTGTAAGTACACTGTGATATTTCACAACAGTGAAATAACAATGCATTTCTCAGAACTTATCCCTGTTGTTACATGACTCTCTTTTTGTAAGCCCTGCTGTGTCCACCAGGAAGCTTATTCCAAATATTGTGGTTGGGAGTATTCTCTGATGCCCCTCTTCTCTAGATGATATCCATATAAAGTCTAATTTGTATAGGAGACATCTCATACTGTTAATAGTGCTAGTGAGCACATTTTCCTGACTCACCATGACATCTACAATGGGGCATAAAAAGAAGGTCATGGGAGTTTGTTTCTGTGCTGCACTGTGCAGTGGCTACCTTGACCCAGTTTTTCCACATCAGAACAATCACCTTTCTCATGTCAGGAAGACCTGTGTTTCCTGTTACTTGTAGCTGAACATATTCCCTCAATATGTTTTCAATAATGTTTGATTGTATGTCATTAAAACTACGTGCATTTCCTTGTGAAATGAACACTTCTGTAGTTGTTTCATAGAAATAATTTATTAACTTTTGTAAGCTATTGTATGCTTAACATATATTGTTTTTCATTTCCTTAGAGGATATATTAAAATATCCCATTATAATTATGTATTTTCAGATAAACTTTGCAATTTTCTTCATTTAATTGTTACATGTTATGAATCACTATTATGTGCATACAAGTTCAGATTTTTTTCCTCACTTTTATAGTTATAATTTTTGTCATGAAAGTAATTTCTCATTTATTCTTTTATTTGTTGGTTTGGTTTGGATTGATAAGGAAGATTGTCCTGGACTAACACCTGTGCCAGTTTTCCTCTATTTTGTATGTGGGATGCTGCCACAGCATGGCTTTAGCCGTGTGTAGGTCTGCGCCTAGGATCTGAATCTGAGATCCCTGGACCACTGAAGTGGAGCACGTGAAATTAACCACTATGACCCCGGGCCGGCCCTAATTTGTCATTCATTCTTAATACCAAAAACTTCAGTCATAGTTTCCTTAGTGGCTTCTTGCCAGTGACCTGCAGGATCGCACCTGAAATCAAAAGTGTAATGAATTCTAATAATAAGAATGACCACAAAATACACATGACTGGGGTATAACATAAAAAGTTGCTCAGGACTTTTATAGGATTTGGGCTTGTGTTAGATGCTTTGATTGCTCTTCAAGGAAGCAAGACTTTTTTGTTGGATCCTGTGAGGAGGTAAACTTTATTCTGTCATTGGTAATCATAATCATTGTTTTCTAGAAGGCAAAAACAATGTGGTGGAGCTAAACTTAATTCATAAGAAGCTCTGGTTAGTGATATTGGTAAGGTAAGTAGAGGGGAATATTGGTCATTTTTATGATTCAGAACTTTATCTTTTACCATTTTTAGAGATAGGGTTTCAAAATCCCCTTGTGAATGTCTTGGTCCATTATGGTCACAGATTTCCTTTGATGCAGGAAGAAGTGTGTGATGTTTTTCTCTTCCAACAGGAAAAAGACTTGCCCTCGTAATGAATACAAGGCCAGCTCCCAGTCCTCCTGAATAGCTTTTGTCTTCCCTACTTATTACCTAAACACTAATGTATTTCCTACTGCCATCCATTATAGAGTCAGTGTACCCAATTTAGCATAAATAAGGCACAGTAGGGTTTGAATATAGCTGCGTGAAACAAGTTCTTGCAGTCCTGGTGCTTATACTTTTGTGGGAAAAGAGAGATGGTCAACAAATGGTAAAGCTTTGGTTTGTAAGGTGGAAATAAGGGCTTTGATGGAATGTAAAACACATAATGTGAGATAATAGGCTGGGGTGTGTATTTGTTTTCTGTAAGGTTGGGAACCTCAGTGAGTCATGATGTCATTTTGATCTCTTGTTTTTCCACCACGTAATACATCTTAAACACTGTTTCAAGAACTCCTTGGGTGTGGAAGTAAATAGGAGGTGGCAGCAATGTAGAAAATCCTGCATTCCTGTGATTAACAGTAAAGATTCCCCCTAAAGATAGAGATATGGACATCATTCACCTTCGTTTTTGCAGCTAAACATTTTGTATATAGAATTCATACATAGTCATGAGTTTGGACATTGTTATCTAGGACTTGGGATATCCTACTGATTTGGGCCACAAATAGCTGTTGTGTCTTTTTGTGTTTAACATCATTTGAGGGGATTTTCATTTACCTTTATTATAGTATTTGGCATTGTCATTTCATTGCTGTACATACTGAGTGACACAGTGTATACCCCATTAAATCATGGAGTTTCACATTAGGGGAACAGTTGCCTTCATCTGCACTGTTCTAGCTCATCCTGAGTGTACTCTGTGAGTAGAGTGACATCTATGCAAGTCCACTGTGATCCCCCAGTGGAAACACCACTTGGTATTTAATCAGCCAAGGAACAAGTGAGGTGAGTTGCAGAGAGAGGGTGTCATTTTCAGTAATATTCTAATTGAGTGTAAAGGGAGACGTGAGAAGTTTTCAACGTCTATCTCAGGAATGGCTGGAAGTCTTCTGCATCAATGACCCATAAACCCCGGAGTCCGTTTTGCTGTTCACTGGTTTCATTTCACTGCTTAGACATCCAGCACATGTGGGAGAGTGGGGAAAAGTAATAGCTATGAGTTTTTATAAAGAGGAAAGGTATTCAGTCTTTTCCTTTTTTTTTTTTTTTTTCAGTGTTAACTTACTCATTGGAGGGGTTCAAATGGTCACCACAAGAGTGTTCTTTTGGGGTGTTTTTAGAGTGTTTTTGGGGTGATGGTATGCTTTCCATTTTTTTTTTTTCTGAGGAAGACTGGCCCTGAGCTAACATCCATGCCCATCTTCCTCTACTTTATATGTGGGACACCTACCACAGAATGGCTTGCCAAGTGGTGCCATGTCTGCACCTGGGATCCAAACTGGCGGACCCTGGGCCGCCAAAGGGGAACGTGCAAACTTAACCGCTGCCCCACTAGGCCGGCCCCTGCTTTCCATCTTTTGGTGGCAGTATTCCTATGCATTTGTGAAAACTCACAATTACACCTGAAATATATATATAATATGCATAATATGTGTATAAATTAATAGAAAACGAACAACACAATTGCTTTCATATACTAGAAGAATGTTAAGTTCTCCGGAACCTTGATTTTTATGTGTTTATGTGTTCAACTCTTCTTTCCACCACTGTGGGATCCTTCTTGGAAGAACTGAAGGACTGAGGAAGAAAGACATGGGCCACAACAGGCCTTTCTTGCAACCTTGTCTTAATTGAGAGAACACCCCCTAGGGTTGCACTTGCCCTCAGCTCACACTCATCACTAGGAGTGAAGTGAGGACTCCCAGAATCTTTGAGTTTAAATCAGGTTCTGTGGACAGATCTTTGGAAATACTGTGCTTCTGAAACAAAAAGATATCTCAAATGGAACCTGCCTGGGGACACCCTCATTCATGTGCATCAGCATCCTTCCATTGCTGTCCACTGACCATTTCCAGCACTTCGTTTCCCCACCCAAGCCCCTTCCACATCTTTAGAAATACACATGTATCCCACTCTGCAGAATTTCTCTGAGGCAACATCAGGGGGCTCTAAACTGAGAGGGTGACAGAAGCAGTGGCAGAATTTATGTCGTGAGCACATTTCCCTCCACCACAGCAATCCTAGCTACCACGTATTTTTCAGATCTGCTTGCTTGCTTATTCACACAACACTTAAAGGGTACAGGGGTTTCTTTTTGAAGCCACAAAAATGTTCAAAAGTTGTGATGATTATTGCACATATCGGAATGTACTGAAAACCATTGAATTATACACATTAAAGGGTTGTATAATATGTGTATTATATCTCAGTAAAGCTATTCAAATAAATGAATTAGGAATTTTTTGAACCAATGTGTTAAGTATCTTAAAGAGTTTTCAGGTACAGCTCACATTTACATAACATTGTTTTTATATGTATATTGGTGGAAATCAGAATTCAGTTGCCTTAGGGATATCATAGCTGTTTACATTTCAAAATCTCTTAAGGTCATGCTCAGAAAGTAAAATAAATTTCCTTCTAGTGTAAAATGTACACCTGAGTTTTATTGAACCCATCTCAAAGCTCACAGCTGGTCAGAGACGAGTTTCTGCGCACAGGCGAGGGCTGCAGGGTTCAGATCCCCCCAGAGCCAGACCCTTGGGAGGCCATGGGATTCTTTATCTAAAGTACCAAACGTGCGGAGGTGGGGAAGGGATGGGGGGACGCCTCAGCGCTGTCTACAAAGGTCAAAATGGAGCCAGACTCTCCCTTACATGTGGTGATGTCATATTTAAGCGTGTTTGTAAATGAGTCAAGGTTCCATGAGTGGCTTCCCAGCCTTATGCCAACCCCTGACCCGGGGGCTGGGGGGGGAGGGGGGGAGGGGCGGGGACCTCAGACCCTCTGGTCCCTGTCTAGCCTGGCTAGGGCGCCCTCTTGCTCTGGATAAGGGCATCGCTCCATCTGGCAACTGACTCTGGAATTCCCTGCACACCTGTGTCTCCGCGTTCAGAAGGCGCTGCAGGAAGACGCCACTGTCCCTTTAGGGACAAGAACAACTTTTGTTTAAAAACAAACCTCACTCATCGGACGACACAGTTTCCCGCTCACCGCTGAACGCTGATTCGGCTCAGGCGTCTGACCTCCTGCCCCACTGTCACTCAAGAAGCGAGGGGGCGGGCCCTTGCGAACAGTCCAATCAGAGGCGCAGCAGGGGCAGGTGGGTGGGGCGACGCCCCGCAGACCGCGCGGAGGCTCTTGGCCGAGCTCAGACAGCGTCTCACCTGCAGTTAACGGGCTCCGGCGTTTCTGCTGCGGCGTCGGTACCCTGGGACCTGCCGCGGCCGCCGGCGGAGTGGGGGCGACGCCGGGGTACCCAGAAGCCGGGAAACCGTGAGTGTGCGACCCGGGGCGAGGACACGGGAGGAGGGGCTGGTGGGAAGCGGCGGGGCGGGCCCGGCCTCCAGCGGTCCCCTCCGGGGTCTGCAGCCCCGAGTCCGCGGTGGCGCCGCTCGGCCCTCAGGCCCCTCCGGCCGCAGCGTGGGGGCGGGGCCGGCAGCCGGGCCCCGGGCGTTCTGTGGTCCCTGCGCGCGGCGACTTGGGCCGGAGCGTCTCTGGGCCGCTGTGCGCCCGCAGCCCCGCGTGTCGCAGACGGTGCGGGGCCCGCGGGAGGGCCCGCAGGACAGTCGGGCCTCGGGCTCCGGGGTCCATGCGCGGAGGGGCTGCGATCTGTGGGTCCCCATGGCCTCCTTTCTCCTCAGGTGGGACCTGTCTTCTCCCGAGTTGTCTGAATGTTTGGGGAGCAGAGTCTCAAATCTCCCTCTTCTCCCGGCCTAGCTCTTCCTAGGACTGGCAATAAATCCCTAAATTTCCAGATCCCCCTCACCCCCCCCCGCCCGCATTCCCAAACACCAACTTCCCCTCTCTGATTCACAGCATCTTTATCAGCTGTCTGTCCTCCGTGGTGCGTTTCAAACACCCGATCTTTTGTCAGTTTCCCATAGTCAATGATGGCTTTTTTACAAGGTTTTTTTTTTGTCTGTTGATATTTTACATGAAAGGAAAGCAGCGAATAACCACCTGGAACTACGTTGTATGATACCCTCGTGCGTCTCCCCAGGGTCTTCCTGGGCGCAAACATCCTGTGGGAAGTCCTCTGGGGGCAGCTTCCTCTTTGGAAACTTTCCTGGGTGATCTGTCCTGTCAGCACTGTCCTTCCCTCGGTATGTCACCTTAAAAAGACATTCATTTTTTTATACGTCTCCATTTTTCAATAAATGTAAAATATTTAATCAATAGGGCCTGAAAGACAGTATATTTCCAAAGAAGCAAGAAAAACTGGATTTCAGAAAAATTACGTATTCCAGTTTTACATTACATGTGTTGACATTTCTTGTTTCTCTTTTTTCCTCCCCTGATCAAGTGTAGTAATATTTTTTTTTTGAGGGAGAGGGTGGTGGGGTTGATTACAAATGGAATTCCAAGGCTTAGATTTGAACACCAAATGTGTTCAAATACAATTAATTGTTTATAAAACAACTTTTACCATGGAAATAACAATATTAGTATTTTCTGAAGGTAATAAATACTTGTGCATTTTCTTGTTGAACTAGAAAAATGCCTTAGAATTCTCTTCGTCGTTTACACATGAACACTGGGTTTGTGTGATTTTTCTGGATTCTTCAAACACTGGATTTGTGTCTATTAAGGTATCAGTGATGGTCCAGAAAAACTCCAGTAGGGGCAGAGGCCTGAGGGCAGTGAGTCTGAGCTGAGGCCCCCTTGAGCCTGCAGAGGGAAGGCCTTGAAGGCCCAGCTGTTCTTCCTGGGGAGCCTCCCCTGCAGGTGTCCTGCTGCTCACACCCCCATGGAAGGAGCCTTTATCCTGAGAGGAGCTGCAGAGCCCTGGAAAGCTGGGGGTGCACGTGCTCACGGGGTGGGGAGTGACGCCCTTTCTGAGGTTGTCACTCTGGATTCCTTGGGCCTGTTTCTAGACATAGTTGGAGTTTTGCATCCACAGAGCAGGTGCACTCAGAGAGTAATTTGTTTACACTGAGAAAGTCTGTGAGAGTCAGGAGCTCTGGGTCCTGGATTAGGGCCCATTAATCTGGGGGTCCATTTGGGTCAGAACCTTAAACTGAATGCAGGTGAGTTTCCTCACTGTGAGAATGGAGCCTGAGAGAGGGAGCATGTGCACTGTTCCCTGGGGAGAGGAGGGTGTGTGGAGCTCCCAGAGCTCCTTCCTGTGGCTGCTCAGGTGCCCTCCCCTCCTTCTCCAGGGACTGACCCCCTCCAGGGCTCTGTCTCCACCAGGAGAGTCAGGAACACGGGACCTTCTGACTGTGGCTTTCCTTCTGTCCTGTGGGAAGCAGGCTGCTCCTCTGAGCTGGTTCCAGTGTTCGTGTTTCTTCCCTTTGGATTCCTTTATCGATGGACTAGTGCAGCAGCCATGTGCCGCTGCTTCCCCGTAACACTTTATAATTTTATTCCCTATGTGAGATTTTGGTTCTTGGGCTTAAAAAATGTAAGTTGATTGAGAGATGTGATGTTAGTAAGGCAATAAAATTGTAGAACTAAATCGAATTTTTCTTTTTTTTTAAAGATTTTATTTTTTCCTTTTTCTCCCCAAAGCCCCCCGGTACATAGTTGTATATTCTTCGTTGTGGGTCCTTCTAGTTGTGGCATATGGGACGCCGCCCCAGCGTGGCTCGACGAGCAGTGCCATGTCCGCGCCCAGGATTCGAACCAACGAAACACTGGGCCGCCTGCAGCAGAGTGCCCGAACCTAACCACTCGGCCACGGGGCCAGCCCCCTAAATCGAATTTTTATTCCTGTTAGGCAAGAGAACCTCGAGATGTGAGATGAGTGTATTGAAGGTCTCAGGTACATTTTTCATTTTTACATCAGTGTTTCTATGTGCATGTCCCTAGAGAACTTTGAAATTTAAAAAGCTAAAACGATTGAATTCTTATTTTAATTGATGTGAGGAAAACTTATGTAAATCTTTGAAAATCCTACTACGTTCAAGGAGCTAAACTCAGACCCCTATTGCATTATAATATGGTGCTTATTCCTGAAAATACCCCAATGTGAGATATTGGGGAAGGAAAAACTAAGATGCTGCATGTCCTTTTAGTTAGAAAGACATTTGAAAATTTTCATTTTGTGGCTTACACTTTTGTAACTGTTAGTGTTTAAAGGAATTAAATCCTAGAATAGTTTCCTATGTACAAAAGTTAAAATTAAAGATTAGTAAATATTAAAACATGGTGTATATAAATTTCTGTATTTACTTTAAATAAATCTGTAAGACAGCAAAGACTAACTTAAGAAGACTCACTGCCCACATATCCTGGTCCCCTCCTGCACTGGTACTCCAGCCACCCCCAAATACAGTTTTGATCATTTTTGAACCCCTGTTAGTGTTTCTTTATATAAAAACAAACCATTGAAAATGCATTTTTTTTCTTACCCATGTTTGTCCTTGTAGTGAGCAGTCAGACTCCACATTTTGGGTGACTGCTCACAGCTTAAGCCTCACCCACCCTCTTCCCCTCGTGCCCCCACCTGGACAAGCTGAGGAGAAGCCTGGGTGCTCTCTCCTCTAGAGCAGGCAGGACATTCCCACCACCCCAGCCCCTGCCTGTGTGCAGAGCTCTTGCCCTGCCCCTGAGAAGATTCTTTGCTTGACCAAACTTGAGGCGTGCACTGCTGGCTGCTGCTTGCTGGGGAGCCCGTGCTGTGAGCTGTGCTGCCCCGTGTTGCATTGTTGACCCACCAACCTCAGTTCTAGATTCAGCGACCAGAGTTGGCAGTTTTGAAAATTCCTAGGCATTTAGGAGCAGGAGTATGGGATTGGGGCCCTCCGTAAAGTAGTCACGGGTCGATGTCTTTGTCAAGATTTATGTGTGTCTTAGAGTGAAGCTATGATAGAGCCTAGGTTGGCCCCAACATACCCTGGGAGTGGAGGTGGGAGAGGGGACTATACCCTGTGCAAGAGAAAGAGAAGAGAGGGGGAAACGCAGGCAGCTGATGGCAGGCTGAGTCCACACTCCTAACACCAGGGGGCTCCCCAGCACCTTTCAGTATCTGTGCTGCTGCCACTGCCTCTACTGCCACAAAGATGCTGATTCTCAGGGTTGTAGGGGACAACATCCATGGCTCCCCTGTGGCACAGTTAAGGGATTAGTTCAAACATGGCTTAAGTCAAGGGTCCTTAAACCGTATAAAACAACCAGTTGTCATGGGGGAAATTCGTAACTCTGATGGGACTGTTTTGTGGCTCTCGGGAGGAAAAAATATATAAATACTGGGGTAAAGAGAACACCTATTCCCCAAGTTTATCCAGTGACAAAAAAAAAAAACAAAAACAGAACAGAGAAGGACAGGAGGGAGGGAACAAAAGAAAAAATACTGAAACAAAGGTCCATTATTTGACCCAATTGGAAATCCGAAATATACTAAAAGAATTTACACAACAAAACAGATAGAGGTACACTGCTTGGCTTCTGGGCCTCTATAACATAGGGTCTGAGTTAATTTTGCTGTCTGATGTAATACACTAATTCAGAAACCTTCATGCAAATAATCAATACTAGGTCTCAAATTACGGTTATATTGGAATCCCACTAAATTTAGGTAAGGTGCCCTTGATGATCTTAGGGGAGTTTCTGACTATAAAATAGGGGACAAATAGGCATGTCTCACCTTAAACATCAGTCAACTATTCTTTTGCCTAAACTCTCCATGGTCATAACACCTGTTGTCCTAAAATATCCCACGTTGAGCTGGGAAACTCGGATCCAATGAGCAAGAATTAAAATTAAATGAAGTCTTTGCCACTTACAAACTGTCTTGGCAAAATAGAACCCCAGGGACTTTACCCCACAAATCAAGTAGTTAACTGGCCCAATGTAAATTACCCAGGGCCTTGAAGGATTGAGAACTATATAGAAAACCTAGTTAGTGATGGGTTGATTATTCCCAGTGCTTCTTTTAACAGCCTGATTTGTCCTGTTATTAAACCTGGAAAGAACGACTGACCCCTCAGAGTGGTTCACCTCAACTCGAGGCTGTGGTTGCTCTACACAGACCTCTGTCCCCAGTCCCCACAGTGTGGAAATTACTGACCAGAACCAATCAGCAATTGATAAATATCCTGCCCTCACAGATTCAGCTAAGTCTGTTCTGTCCAGTCCTGTGCCACAGCCTCTCAGCTGCACTTGGCCTTCCCTCTGAAGGGATGTGGTGCCCCTTTACTGGGTTACCCTCGGGGAACCTCACCACCATTGCTAGTGCACACAGCCTCTGCTGGCAGGGTCTGAACTGCATCCCCCTTGCTCCAGGAGCACAGGAATGACATGACGCTAGCGACCACCTCTTCTGCGGAAGTTCATTTGACATTCATTCAGGACATACAAGTAGTCCTAGGAGCTCGTAGACAGAGGAGCTCACAAAAGGCAGATGGGCCATAACCCACACATAAAGGGAGATGCCCTGACACCTTGGTTAATTTCCTCAAAATTATTTGGTAAACAAGGGGCCACTCCCTCCCTGGCACGGTGAAGAAGTAGCTATTGTCCCTCTCAGCACCCACAACATCTCCTGGGTTGTTTTGATGTTTGGAAGGCAACATATTCTTTGTTTATAAATTTTACTTCTATGCAAGAAACTGCCCTCTTCGGCCCACACTATATGCCATTAGAGCTGCGGTTACCACTGGGTACCACGTGCTCCTGAAAATAGAGGCTATCCTCAGCCCTGAGCATGTGACTCTCCACCCAGCTGCCTGTTATGCCTTGAGACCTGGAAACAGCACCCTATGAGCTCAGATTGGCTACTGAGTCCTCCTTGAGGCCTGATGGAGCCAAGCCTGAGCCCTCTGGCATAGCCTGACAGCAGCAGGGGGTGCTCTCCTCTCTCCTCAGTCCCTTGCCAGGTGCCATTGTTCTGGCAGAGGTCACTTCCGCACCATTCAGTATGATTTTAGCAGTGGGCTAGTCATATATGGCTTTTATTATGATGAGGTGCATTCCTTCTATACTTAGTTTCTTTAGAGTTTTTATCATGAAAGGATATTGAATTTTGTCAAATGCTTTTTCTGCATCTATTGAGATGATCATATTATATTTATCCTTCCTTTTGTTAACTTAGTGTAACACATTTATTGATTTGCATATGTTGAACCATCCTTGCATCCTAGGGGTAAATGCAACTTGGTCATGTTGTATAAGCCTTTTAATGTGCTGTTGAATTTGGTTTCCTAGGATTTTTGTTTTTGTTTTTTTTTTGGAACTTTACTATTTATTAATGTTATGATAGATTACAACCTTGTGAGATTTCAGTTGTACATTTTTGTTAGTCATGTTGTGGGTACACCACTTCCCCCTTTGTGCCCTCCCCCCACCCCCCCTTTTCCCTGGTAACCACCCATCAGATCTCCTTATCAATATACTAACTTCCACCTATGAGTGGAGTCATATAGAGTTCGTCTTTCTCTGACTGGCTTATTTCGCTTAACATAATACCCTCGAGGTCCATCCACGTTGTTGTGAATGGGCCAATTTTGTCTTTTTTTATGGCTGAGTAGTATTCCATTGTGTATATATACCACATCTTCTTTATCCAATCATCAGTTTCTGGGCATGTAGGTTGGTTCCACGTCTTGGCTATTGTAAATAATGCTGCGATGAACATAGGGGTGCAACGAACTCTTGAGATTTCTGATTTCAGGTTCTTAGGATAGATACCCAGTAATGGGATGGCTGGGTCATAGGGTATTTCTATTTTTAACTTTTTGAGAAATCTCCATACTGTTTTCCATAGTGGCTGTACCAGTTTGCATTCCCACCAACAGTGTATGAGGGTTCCTTTTTCTCCACAACCTCTCCAACATTTGTCACTCTTGGTTTTGGATGTTTTTGCCAGTCTAACGGGGGTAAGGTGATATCTTAGTGTAGTTTTGATTTGCATTTCCCTGATGATTAGCGATGATGAACATCTTTTCCTGTGTCTATTGGCCATATTCATATCTTCTTTTGAGAAATGTCTGTTCATGTCCTCTGCCCATTTTGTGATCGGGTTGTTTGTTTTTTTGTTGTTAAGCCGTGTGAGGTCTTTGTATATTATGGAGATTAACCCTTTGTCGGATAAGTGGCTTGTAAATATTTTTTCCCAATTAGTGAGCTGTTTTTTTGTTTCAATCCTGTTTTCCCTTGCCTTGAAAAAGCTCTTTAGTCTGATGAAGTCCCATTTGTTTATTCTTTCTATTGTTTCCCTCAACTGAGAAGTTATAGTGTCTGAAAAGATTCTTTTGAAACTGATGTCAAAGAGTGTACTGCCTATATTCTCTTCCAAAAGACTTATTGTCTCAGGCCTAATCTTTAGGTCTTTGATCCATTTTGAGTTTATTTTGGTGTGTGGTGAAAAAGAATGGTCAATTTTCAATCTTTTGCATGTGGCTGTCCAGTTTTCCCAGCACCATTTGTTGAAGAGACTTTCTTTTCTCCATTGTAGGCCCTCTGCTCCTCTGTCGAAGATTAGCTGTCCATAGATGTGTGGTTTTATCTCTGGGCTTTCAATTCTGTTCCATTGATCTGTGGACCTGTTTTTGTACCAGTACCATGCTGTTTTGATCACTGTAGCTTTGTAGTATGTTTTGAAATCGGGGATTGTGATTCCGCCGGCTTTGTTTTTCTTGCTCAGGATTGCTTTAGCAATTCGCGGTCTTTTGTTGCCCCATATGAATTTTAGGATTGTTTGTTCAATTTCTGTGAAGAATGTTCTTGGGATTCTGATTGGGATAGCATTGAATCTGTAGATTGCTTTAGGTAGTATGGACATTTTAACTATGTTTATTCTTCCAATCCATGTGCATGGAATGTCTTTCCATCTCTTTATGTCATCGTCAATTTCTTTCAAGTAAGTCTTGTAGTTTTCATTGTATAGATCCTTCACTTCCTTGGTTAAGTTTATCCCAAGGTATTTTATTCTTTTCGTTGCGATTGTGAATGGGATTGAGTTCTTGAGTTCTTTTTCTGTTAGTTCATTGTTAGTGTATAGAAATGCTACTGATTTATGCACGTTAATTTTATACCCTGCTACTTTGCTGTAGTTGTTGATTATTTCTAATAGTTTTTCTATGGATTCTTTGGGGTTTTCTATATATAGGATCATGTCGTCTGCAAACAGTGAGAGTTTTACTTCTTCGTTACCTATTTGGATTCCTTTTATTTCTTTTTCCTGCCGAATTGCTCTGGTCAGCACCTCCAGTACTATGTTGAATAGGAGTGGTGAAAGTGGGCACCCTTGTCTTGTTCCTGTCCTCAGAGGGATGGCTTTCAGTTTTTGTCCATTGAGTATGATGTTGGCTGTGGGTCTGTCATATATGGCCTTTATTATGTTGAGGTACTTTCCTTCTATACCCATTTTATTGAGGGTTTTTATCATAAATGGGTGTTGGATCTTGTCGAATGCTTTCTCTGCATCTATTGAGATGATCATGTGGTTTTTGTTTTTCATTTTGTTGATGTAGTGTATCACGTTGATTGACTTGCGGATGTTGAACCATCCCTGTGTCCCTGGTATAAATCCCACTTGATCATGGTGTATAATCTTTTTGATGTATTGCTGTATTCGGTTTGCCAAAATTTTGTTGAGGATTTTTGCATCTATGTTCATCAGTGATATCGGCCTGTAGTTCTCCTTCTTTGTGTTGTCCTTGTCAGGTTTGGGGATCAGAGTGATGTTGGCTTCATAGAATGTGTTAGGGAGTACTCCGTCTTTCTCAATTTTCTGGAACAGTTTGAGAAGAATAGGTATTAAGTCTTCTTTGAATGTTTGGTAGAATTCTCCAGAGAAGCCGTCTGGCCCTGGACTCTTATTTTGGGGGAGGTTTTTGATTACCGTTTCTATTTCCTTACTTGTGATTGGCCTATTCAGATTCTCCATTTCTTCCTGATTCAGTTTGGGGAGATTGTAGGAGTCTAGGAATTTGTCCATTTCTTCCAGGTTGTTCAATTTGTTGGCATATAGTTTTTCATAGTATTCTCTTATGATCTCTTGTATTTCATTGGTATCTGTTGTGATTTCTCCTCTCTCATTCCTAATTTTATTTATTTGCAATTTCTCTCTTCTTTTCTTGGTGAGTCTGGCTAAGGGTTTGTCAATTTTGTTAATTCTTTCGAAGAACCAACTCTTTGTTTCATTGATCCTTTCTATTGTCTTTTTTGTTTCAATATCGTTTATTTCTGCTCTTATTTTTATTATTTCCCTCCTTCTAGTGACTCTGGGCTGTGTTTGTTCTTCTTTTTCTAGTTCTGTTAGGTGTCGTTTGAGGTTGCTTTTGTGAGCTTTTTCTTGTTTAGTGAGGTGAGCCTGTATTGCGATGAATTTCCCTCTTAGGACTGCTTTTGCTGCATCCCAAATGATTTGGTATGTCGTGTTCTCATTTTCATTTGTCTCCAGATAATATTTGATTTCTTCTTTAATTTCGTCAATGATCCATTGTTTGTTCAGCAACGTGCTGTTTAGTCTCCACATTTTTGCACCTTTCTCTGCTTTTTTCTTGTAGTTGATTTCTAGTTTAATAGCATTATGATCAGAAGAGATGCTTGATATTATTTCAACTCTCTTGTATTTATTGATGTTTGCTTTGTTTCCCAAAATATGGTCAGTCCTTGAGAATGTTCCATGTGCACTTGAGAAGAATGTGTAACCTGCTGTTTTTGGATGAAGTGTTCTATATATATCTATTAAGTCCATCTGATCTAATTTTTCATTTAATTCTATTATTTCCTTGTTGATTTTCTGTCTGGATGTTCTGTCCATTGGTGTTAATGGTGTGTTGAGGTCCCCTACTATTATTGTATTGTTGTTGATGTCTTCTTTTAGTTCTATTAAGAGTTGCTTTACAAATTTTGGTGCTCCTGTGTTGGGTGCATATATATTTATAAGTGTTATGTCTTCTTGGTGGAGAGTCCCTTTTATCATTATATACTGTCCCTCTTTGTCTTTCTTTATCTGTTTTGCTTTGAAATCTACCTTGTCTGATATTAGTATAGCGACACCTGCTTTCTTTTGTTCATTATTAGCTTGGAGTATTGTTCTCCATCCCTTCACTCTGAGTCTGTGTTTGTCTTTGGGGCTGAGGTGTGTTTCCTGGAGGCAGCATATTGTTGGATCTTGTTCTTTGATCCATCCTGCCACTCTGTGTCTTTTGATTGGGGAGTTCAATCCATTTACATTTAGAGTGATTATTGAGATGTGGGGGCCTACCACTACCATTTTGTGTCTTGTTTTCCGGTTTTCTTCAATTTCCTTTGTTTCTCGTCCCATGGTTTAATCTGTTCTGATGAAGAGCTGCTACTCTCTGTTGTTGTCCTTCTACTTATCTCCTCTGCTCTTGGTTTTGTAGCCCCTTTCCTTTTTTGGATTTTTCAGGAATGAGGGTTTTCCTGAGAATTTCCTGAAGAGGAGGTTTTGTGGCAATGAACTCCCTTAATTTTTGTTTATCTGGGAAAGTTTTTATTTCTCCATCATATGTGAAGGATATTTTCGCTGGGTAGAGAATTCTCGGCTGTAGATTTTTGTCCTTCAGATTTTTGAATATATCATTCCACTCTCTTCTAGCCTGTAAAGTTTCTGCTGAGAAATCTGCTGATAGCCTGATGGGGGTTCCTTTGTAGGTTAGTTTCTTTTGCCTGGCTGTCCTTAGTATTTTCTCCTTGTCGTTGACTTTTGCTAGCTTCACTACTATATGCCGTGGAGTTGGTCTTCTTGCATTGATAAAGTTTGGAGATCTATTGGCTTCTGTCACCTGAAGATCCATCTCTCTCATGAGATTTGGGAAGTTCTCAGCCATTATTTCTTTGAATAGGCTTTCTGCCCCTTTCTCCTTCTCTTCTCCCTCTGGTATACCTATAATCCTTACGTTGCATCTCCTAATTGTGTCTGATAATTCTTGGAGAGTTTCTTCATTTCTTTTTAGTCTTGCTTCTCTCTCCTCCTCTGCCTGCAGCAATTCTATATTGCCATCTTCCAAATTGCTAATTCTTTCCTCCATATTATTGGCCCTACTGTTCAGAGCATCTAGATTTTTCTTAATCTCCTCTATTGTGTTCTTCATTTCCAATATTTCTGTTTGGTTCTTCTTTATGGTATCAAACTCTCTTGTGACATAGCTCCTGAACTCGTTGAGTTGTCAGTCAGAATTCTCTCTTAACTCATTGAGTATTTTAATGATGGCTGTTTTGAAGTCATCATCATTTAGGTTGTATATCTCATTTTCTTTGGGATTGTTTTCTGTGTATTTGTTATTTTCTTTCTGTTCTGGAGATTTAATGTATTTTTTCATATTGCTTGTTGTTGTTGATTTGTGCCTCCGCATAGAGATAGAGTTTAGTTGCTCCTTTCACTTGTTTCAGCTGCTGCGGTGGGGGAGCAGCTGTTTATACTGCCCCAACCAGGAACCCTGTCCGCAGTTGCTAACTGGGCCTGGGCCCCTCCTTGTAGTCACAGTGGTCCTTTGGATTCCCTCCTCTGCCGTGGGGGCCGTCACAGGGGGGCTTCAGGCTGCTGGTGCCTACTGTTGCAGCCCACCTAGATGTGCTCCCTCCTTGGGGTCTGCAACGGTGTTATGGGCTTTTCCAGCGGCCAGGGGTGGGATCACTTATATTTGTCGCTCCGTCGCTGACGGCACCCACAAAATCTCACTTGTCCACTATGGGTCGCAGGAGAGCTATTGGCATCTTCTACAGTCTGTGTTTAGTTCACCTAGCTATGCTACTTTTGTCCCAGGGTCTTCCAGCCTTGTGGCTGCCAGATGGGTGCTTTCTACTAGTGCTGTGCAGAGGCTTTCCCTGAGGCTGCTGTGAGCCTGTAGGGTTTCCCCCTAGGCTATGGAGCTGGGTCGCTGGAACTCCCCCCAGCCCCAGTCCTGTTCCCCAGGAACTCGGGGAGCCCTTTGCCCTGTCTTGGGGGGATAGCCGGAGATCCTGATTTCAGTAGTAGCTGGTCAGCTGCTGCCCTGCCTGATATTCTCCTCTCCGGGACTCTCCCGGTATTGTGGATGCTGGGCGTGGCCCCTCTGCTAATAGCAGACAGAGTTTTGTCTGCTGCCCGGGCAGAACTCTGGAGCTTCCCCTCCGGGCCATGGAGCTGGCCTCTGGAGCTTCACCCAGCCCCAGTCCTCTCCGAGATCTCCGAGATCTCCAGCAATCCCTAGCCCCACGGGGCGGGCAACGGCAGCTGGGGGTCACCTCGCCCTCTGGGATTCCCTCCGGGACCTTCCCGGAATTGTGAATGCTGGGCATGGCCCCTCCACTAATGGCAGACAGAGAGTTTTGTCTGCTGCCCGGGCAGAACTCTGGAGCTTCCCCTCCGGGGCGCAGAGCCGGCCTCTGGAGCTTCACCCAGCCCCAGTCCTCTCCGAGATCTCCGGCAATCCCTAGCCCCACGGGGCAGGCAACGGCAGCTGGGGGTCACCCCGCCCTCTGGGATTCTCTCTGGGACTTTCCCGGAGTTGAATGCTGGGCGTGGCCCCTCCGCTAATGGCAGACAGAGAGCCCTGTCTGCTGCCCGGGCGGAACTCCGGAGCTTCCCCTCCGGGGCGCAGAGCCGGCCCCTGGAGCTTCACCCAGCCCCAGTCTGCTCTGAGATCTCCGGCAATCCTTAGTCCCACAGGGCGGGCAATGGCAGCTGGGGGTCACCCCGCCCTCTGGGATTCTCTCCGGGACTTTCCTGGAGCCATGAATGCTGGGCGTGGCCCCTCCGCTAATGGCAGACAGAGAGTTTTGTCTGCTGCCTGGGCAGAACTCTGGAGCTTCCCCTCCGGGGCGCGGAGTCGGCCTCTGGAGCTTCACCCAGCCCCAGTCCGCTCGGAGATCTCCAGCAATCCCTAGCCCCACCGTGCAGGCAGTGGCACCTGGGGGACCTCCGTACCCTCAGCGACTCTCTCTGGGACCCTCCGGGCGCCGTGAACACCAGGCGGGATCTCCCCGCGGGCTCAGGTGTGCAACTCCAAAGTTTCCCTCTGCGTTTAGGAGTAATTGCAGGGGGTTTAGGTAGGGTTCTGGTCACCTGTTTCCACCGTCGCTCCTCTGTTGTATGCTCGCTCCTGCCCTAGATGTGTGTTGATCTTCTGGGGGCGTCCGTTGGAAGAAAGCCACTTGCAGGTACTAGGCTGTTCGGTCAGGGTCGGAGAGTTTTCACCTATTTCCACATCCTCCCGGAGGAAAGTCCGTCCGCCTTCCGATGTATAGTCGCGTGGGTCTCTCAGACGTCCTGAGATGCTGTCTGGATATCCTTTGTTAAGCGATAAGTGTCCAAATAATTGTAGACTCGAAGGGGGAGAGACAAAGAGGACTACTCACGGCACCATCTTGGATCTCTTCTGGTTTCCTAGGATTTTTGTTGAGCATTTTTACATCTATGTTCATCAGGGATATTGGCTTATAATTTTCTTTTCTTGTAGTGCCCTTGTCTGGCTTTGGTATCAGGATAACACTGGCCTCATAAAAATAAGTTTGGAAGTGTTCCCTCCTCTCTCAGTTATTGCAAGAGAGAGATTAGTGTTAATTCTTTACATGTTTGATACAATTCACCAGTGAAGCTATCGGGTCGTGGACTTTTCTTTGTTGGGAGGTTTTTGATACTGATTTAATCTCCTTACACATTATTAAGTTATTCAGACTTTCTATTTTCATGATTCAGTCTTAGTAGGTTGGTTGTTTGTAAGAATTTATCCAATACTTCTAAGTTATTAAATTTGTTGGCATATAATTGTTCATAATAATCTCTTATATTCCTTTGTATTTCTGTGGAATCAGTTATTATTTCTCATCTTTTATTTCTGATTTTATTAGTTTGAATGTTTTCTCTTTCTCCTTAGCCTAACAAAAGGTTTGTCAATTTGGTTTATCTTTTCCAACAACCAACTCTTAGTTTCTTTGACCAGTTTTATACTTTCGTATGTTTTCATGTTACTAATTAGCATCCTTTGATCTCAGCTCAAAGAACTCCCTTTAGCATTTCTTGTAAGGCAGGTCTAGTGGTGATAAAATATCTCAACTTGTTTGTTTGCAGAAGTCTTTCTCTTTCCTTCATTTTGGAAGGACAGCTTTGCTGAATAAAGCATTCTTGGTGGGCAATTTCAGCACTTTGCATATATCATGCTGCTCGTGTCCTCAAGGTTTCTGCTGAGAAATTTGTCGATAGTCTGGGGGGGTCGCTTGTATGTGACCTGCCATTTTCCTCTTGCTACTTTCAAAATCTCTTGGTCTTTGACTTTTGATAATTTGATTATAATGCATCTTCATGAAGTCTTCTTTGGGTTCAACCTGTTTAAGAATCTTTGAGCTTCACGTACTGGATGTCTGTATCCCTCCCAAGGATTGTGAAATTTCCAGACATTCTTTCTTTCGTTTTTTTGGTTTTTTTAAAGATTGACACCTGAAGTAACATCTGTTGCCAGTCTGTCTCTCTCCGTTTTTTTACCCTTCTTCTTCTCAAAGGCCCCCAGCACATAGTTGTATATTGTAGTTGTGGTCCTTCTGGTTGTGCTCTGTAGGATGCTGCCTCAGCATGGCTTGATGAGCAGTGCCATGTCTGCGCCCAGGATCCAAACCGGCAAAGCCTTGGGGTGCCAGAGCAGAGCACGCGAACTTAACCACTCGGCCGCAGGGCCAGCCACCTCCCAGCCATTATTTCTTTTAAATAAGCTTTCTACTCTTCTCTCTCTTCTCTGGGATTTCCATAATGCATATATTATTTCTTTTGCTGGTGTCTGCTAAATCCCATAAGCTTTCTTCATTCCTTTTTATTCTTTTTTCTTTTCTTCTCCTCTAACTGGATAATTTCAAATGCCCAGTCTTCAAGTGCACAGATTCTTCCATCCGATTCATCAAGGCAGCTCTTGAGGTTCTCTGTTACATTTTTCATTTCATTTATTGTATTCTTCAGCCCCAGAATTTCTGTTTGGTTCTTTATGATATTTATTTATTTGTCAAACTTCTCATTTTGTACGTATCTTGTTTTCTTGGTTTCACTATCTATCCGTGTTCTTATGAAGCTCACTGAGCTTCCTTAGAAAAATTATTTTTAAATCTTTATCAGGCAGTTTGTAGATCTCCATTTCTGTGGGATAGGTTACTGGAAAATTGTTGTGTTCACTTGTGGTGTCATTTTTCCTTGGTTTTTGGGTTCTTTGAAGTCTCGTGTTTCTGTTCACGTTTAGAGAAGCAGTCACCTCCTCCAATCTCTACTGACTGGCTTTGGGAGAGAAACGCTTCCAGCAGTCAGCCCAGCCGGGGCATCTGAGGCACTCTCAGACCTTTTCTGTGAATGTGCCTGCCTCACACATCTTGTTCTCTCTTTAGGGGGAATTCTTAAGATTGTATGCCTTCGTTTGATCCCTCAAAGTCGGGCTGGGTGCCGAGAGCCTTCTCTTTGCTTTCCTGAGATGCAGTCCTCTGAAATGCTCAAGTTTGTGTCTCTTCTTCCATTCCCACTGAGTTGAGCCAGCTGAGTGTGTGTGCTTATGAGACATTGGAGAGGCTTCCATGTGCTGTCTGGAGCACACGCATGGCACTGGCCAGGCGTGGGAGGGTGTGGGGGAGGGAGGCTGCAGAGCATCGCATGTGCTCCTGGCCACTTGGTAGTGTCTGCAGGCATCACATCTAAAGTGGCAGAAATGCAAGCCTGCTGATGGAGTCTGCAAGCGGTTAGTAGTGTCTGCAACCATGTGCTGAGTTCTGTTTGCTTTGGATCCTTGCAACTCTTCCTGCTCCCGGCCTTTCAGACACTCATCCGTGCTGATGCCCTCAGTGTTCTTGGGGAGACGAGGAAGTGGTGAGCCTCTCGGGCAGCGTCGCACACCACTGGGGAATCCAGATGCTCCATCGCAATGCTCTCACTCTCCTCATGGGGAGAACCCTAGGCTGAGGGGGTCTCTCTTGGCAATGAGCCATGCTGCCTTCGGGGAGGGGTGACACGGGAGAATGATACTGTTATTCTTACCCTCTTCGTGAATGTCTATTCTCCCATTTTTTGCTCCACTGGTGTGCAGGAACTTTTCCACTGGGCTCCCAGACTTCCGCAAAGTCTCTCGTCCTTGGGTGGCTGTCAGAATTGGTGCACTATGGGGAAATGAGATCTCCTGTTCCACCATCTTGCTGATGGCACTCCCCTATTGGCCCAGGTGCTATTTAGAAGTGTGTTTAACCTCCAAGTACTCGTGGTCTGTCTTGGTGAATGTTCCATGTGAACCTGAGAAAAATGTGTATTCTGCTGTGTTTGAATGAAGTGTTGCATGAATTTCAATTAAATCCACTTGTTTGATGGTGCGCTTTAATTTGACTGTGTCTTTCCTGATTTTCTGCCTTCCAGAATTGCTAATTACTCACGGAGGCAGGTGTTGATGGTCTCCAGCTGTGATAGTAGATTCATCTACTTCTCCTTACCGTTCTGTCAGTTTTTGCCTGTTGTATTTTACCACAGTTGTTATTCACATACACAGGAAGGATTGCTGTCTTCTTGGAGACTTGACCCCTTTATTTTTGCCTATAGTCATACATCACTTAACAATGGGGATATGTTCTGAGAAATACGTTGTTAGGTGATTTCATCGTTGTGTGAACATCACAGAGTGCACTTCCACAGACCTAGAGGCTATAGCCTACTACACACCTAGGCTGTCTGGTACTAATCTTACAGGACCACCGTCATATGTGTGTTCTGTTGTTGACCAAAACGTCCTTACACAGTATGACTGTAATGCCCCTCTTTCTCTCTGAAATTGTCCTTGCTCTGAAGTCTGCTTTGTCTGAAATTAATGTGACTATGCCAACTTTCTTTTCTGTAGTCTTGGAGTGGGATATCTTTCTCCATCCCTTTACTTTTAATCTGTGTCTTTATATCTCAAGTGTGATTCTTGTAGACAACATAGAATTACATGATATTTTATTATCCGCTGTGACAGTTTTTCTTTCCCTTGTTGTATTTAGACCATTGATGTTTAAAGTGATTACTGATATAGTTGGACTCATACCTACTATGTTTTTTACTGTTTTCTTTTTTTTTTTAAAGATTGGCACCTGAGCTAACAACTGTTGCCAATCTTCTTTTGCTTTCTTTTTTTTTTTTTAATTGCTTTTTCTCCCCAAATCTCCCCAGTACATAGTTGTATATTTTAGTTGTAGGTTCTTCTAGTTGTGGCATGTGGGACTCTCCCTCAACCTGGCCTGATGAGCGGTGCCATGTCCACGCCCAGGATCCGAACCAGGGAAACCCTGGACCGCTGAAGCGGAGCGCGTGAACTTAACCAATTGGCCACGGGGCAGCCCCACTATTTTCTATTTGTTGCTTTTGTTGTTTCTTTTTTGTCTTCCACCTTTCTTCTGCCTTTTTTGCCTTTTATTGAGCATTTTATCTGATTGCATTTTTTTTCCTCTCTTAGCATATCACTATATGCTAGTTTATATAGTTAGTTTACAACTAACCCGAGGCACTTTACTGGATGTGCAAGGTCCTCCAAACAGAGTATTCCAAGTCCTCTCTCCCTGTCCCTTATAACATTGCTGTCGTTCATTTCATTATCTATAAGCTGGGATTACGGAATACGTGGTTGCTGTTATGACTTTGAACAAAGGGTTATCTGTCAGATTAAATAACAACAATAAAAACAAATGAATTTATTTTACTTTCATTTATTTCTTCTCTAACACCCTGCCTTTCTTTATTATTTACCTTCTTCCTGACGAATTTCTTTTAACATTTCTTACAAAGCAGGTCTACTGGTAATAGCTTCCCTCAGCTTTTGTTTGTCTCAGTAAGTCTTTATTTCTCCCCCACTTTTGAAGGATCATTTTGCTTGACACAATTCTAGTTAGGTGCTTTTTCTTTCAACACCTTAACTATTTCACATTTCACAAGACTCTTCCTGCTTGCATGGATTCTGAAAAGAAAACTGATTTCATTCTTATCCTTGTTTCTCTATAACTAAGGTTTTCTCTCCGTAGCCTCTTTCAAGATGTTCTCTTTGTCTTTGATTTTTCTCCAGTTTGAATATGATATTTCTAGGCATGCATTTTTGGTTTTTATCTTGTTTGGTGATCTCTCAGCTTCCTGCGTCTGTGCTTTGGTGATTATCATTAATTTGGGAAAATCTCAGTCATCATTGCTTCACTTTTTTTTCTGTTTCTTTCTATTCTTTTCTCCTTTGTGTATTCCTATTATGTGTATGTTACACCTTTTGTAATTGTCCCAAAGTTCCTGGATTCCTGTTCTTTCTTCTTCTTTTCATCTCTTTGCACTTCAGTCTGGAAGGTTCTGTTGACGTCTCCTCAAGCTCGCTGCCTCTTCCCTGTACATTTCCACTGTATGGATGAGCCCCCAAAGGAATTCTTCCTTTCTGTTTTCTTGTTTATCTGCCTTTTACTTCTTGCATTTCTCAGTTGGTTCTTTCTTAGAGTTTCCATCTCTGCTTGTATTATCTGTTCTTGCACGTTATCCACTATTTCCATTAGAGCCCTGGACATATTAATCATGGTTGCTTTACATTTCTGGTCTGATAATTCCAACATTTCTGCTACATCTGTATCAGGTTCTTGTGCTTGTCCTGTGTCTTCAAGCTGTGTTTGTAAGTCCTTTAGAATGCCTTTAGGTTTTGTTGAACACTGGACATGGTGTACTGTGAGGAAGGGATGGAGGTAAACAGGCCTTTAAGCGTGAGCTTTTGTTTATCTCACTAGAGCTTAGTCTATTGGTTTTGGTTTTCAGAGGCTAAAGTATTCTCCGGTATCCTTGCTGTTGTCTCCTGTGTCATCTCTGGGTTCTGTAGCGGCTTCTTAAATAAGGTTTGCAACATGCAGTTCTTCCAGTGTATTCCACTGTTATCACACAGGAGTCTTCCTGATGTAGTGGTGTGTTTTGGGTGGAGCAGACATGTTCTATAGTCCCTTGATTTGGTCTCAGTATTTTAATGAGCCTGTGTCCCAGGCTCTGACCGTCTTTGGTATAATAAGAAAGATATATGATCTTTGTCCCTGGTTCCTAGCAAAGATCCTCAAGCCCTTGGACCTTCTGAATGATAAGGGTGATAGGAGCATCTTCTGTCCTAATGAGGTGACTGTTTCCAGGCCCCTAGAGAGCTTCAGGATGGGGGCTGATCACTAGGAAGACCAAGGTTTGATCAGGGGCCTAGCACTTTCAGCCCAGCCCCCCACCTCTGGGGAGAGGAGAGGGGCTGGAGACTGAGTTAATCACCGACAGGCAATGGTTTAATCAGTCATACCTACATAAGGAAACTCCATGAAAACCCCTAAACCTCGGGGTTTAGAGGGATTCTGAGTTGGTGAACACAGCCAGGTGCTGGGAGGCTGTTGTATCTGGAGGGTGTGATGGAAGCTCCCCGCTTACCCCTGCCCGCCTTGCCTGTGCATCCTTTCCAATTGGCTGTTCCTGAGTTGTATCTTTTACAATAAACTGGTAGTAATAAGTGAAGTGCGTTTCTTAGTTCTGATAGTTAGTCTAGCCAATTAGCAAACATGAGAGCTTGTCCAGGGAACCTCCGTGTTTGGAGTCAGCCATCCAGGAATGTGTGTAGCCTGGACCCCACATTTGTAGCTGGCATCTGACATGGGGGCATCTTGTGGGACTGAGTCCTTAAACTGTGGAGTCTGATGTTGACTCTGGTTAGTTAGTGTTAGAATTGAATTGTAGGCCACCTAGTTGGTGTTAGAGAGTTGGAGAAGTGGTGTTGGAAAATGCACCACATATTTGTTTAAGGAGGAAAAAATAACCTGTGAACCTCACAAGTGTTTCTGAATCCCCTCTAACCCTCAACTTAGGTCCGGCAGAAAGGGTGGAGGGGACTCAGCTGGCTGTTACCCTTCCCACACGCCGGTTAGGCGCTGGTGAAATCCCAGTCTGTTCGGCTCTGGTGAAACAGTCTTTCGGGGACAGGCCTTGTTAAGAAGAACAGATACTGTGGGCATATTTCAAAATGGCTGTTTTTCTGTCTCTCTTTCCAATTTTGGAGACAGCGGTTTGCCCTGTGACCTCCATTCTTTGAGAGATTTAAGAGGAGTCATTGATTTTGATAGCTTTTTTCTGGCGAGGATGGGAATGTCACCTTCTAAGCTCCTTACGTGCTGGATGAGAACCCAGAGGTCTCTGACTCCAGTTTGTAATGTTCGCTGATGTGTTGGGGACAACCCTGTATTCTTCTTGAGCAGAGAAAACCCTTCTTCCCTCCCATGTGTCTCCTTTACTTTCACCCAGAACACTTCACTTCTGACACTTCTGGTCACCAAATGTGTGAGAGTTTTTCCCCATGACAAGCAATTCCCCGTGACACCAGCTGGGTGTCCTACAACTTAACTCCATCCTAACATAATCTACCTTGAGAGAGCGTCAGATCCACAGCTTACGGGCTCAGTCCCACGAGACTGTTCCCACCCCAGTTCACATGCCAATCACATGTACTAGGTCCCCAGCTTCCTCACAACTTCTTTCTCACTTGGCTACAAATCACATGTTCCCGTAGCTGTCTCCTTAGATTTGATTAAGTTGCTAGAGTGGCTCACAGAACTCAGGGAAACACTTCCTGACATTTACCAGTTTACTCGTGCATATGATTAAAGATACAGATGAACAGGCAGATGAAGAGATATGTAGGGTGAGGTCGGGGCCGGGGTGTTCCTGTTGGGGTGCAGCACCCTCGTGGTACATGGATGTGTTCACCAACCTGGAAACTCTCCGAATCCTCACGTAGGCATGACCAATTATTAACTCCATTTCCAGCCCCTCTCCTCTCCCTGGAGGATAAGGGCAGAGTTGAAAATTCCAAGCTTCTAATCATGGCTTGTTCTTTCTGTTGACTGGCCCCCATCCAGGAGCCCAACCAGAGTCTCCTCATTAGGACAAAAGATGCTCCTCCTGCTCTTATCACTTAGGAATTTACAAGGGTTTTAGGAGCCCTGTGTCAGGAGCCTGGGGCAGAGACTAATATATTTTTTCTATTATCTGACAGCTGACAACTTTAAAGCCTTCCCCTCCTGCTTCCCCTTGTGCCCCACATTTGTACATGGTACTAAGGCGGCCTGACTGCTCACTCCTTTGGTCCTGGCAAGAGATTCAGTCCATGAAAGCCCCCACTGTGTGTAAACTCAGCCTAGCCCACCCCCTCACCTCCATAAAAACCCAGGCAGGCTCCTCTCCTGCTCTTTCAGGGCACTTCCCCCCTGCTTGAGAGGCCTGCCCGCCCTCCCCTGAGACTGTCACGGAAGGAACAAGCCCTTTCGTACATTCCTGGTAGGTGTGTTAGTCTCCACTACTCAACCAAACCTTGGGTTGGGGCCAGGGGTCCACCTGGCCCTGCAGGTTATAGAAAGGTAATATAGTACATGTATTCTAATACACTTTGCCTATTCTCTCCGTAAATCCTCCAGATCTTTTCCTATCAGTACCCTTTGTTTTTAAAAAGTACACATGATGATGAATTTATGTAACCCATTCTTTCTAAATAGACACTTGGTTTGTTACCAATTTTTGCTGCCAAAACCATGAATGAAAACTCAGATTGCGGTGACAGGGCAAATAAACATATACAAATTATGTTCTTTTCCAACCTGAATTACTTCTTAAAATTTTTATCATCAAATATATTCAGAAAAGAATGTGCAAAATGTTCTGTGGTAAGCTTTAGTGATAACAATATAAAGATCCTTGGAATCGTCAAGATTCATAAATGGCCTGTGGGCAGTGGTGAGTCCCCTGACGTGCCTGGCCCTGACTCACCTCTGACCCGCCCTGCAGGTGACCACTGTCTTGACCTTTCGAAATTCTTCACAGCTTTACCATCTATTATTTTTCACTAAGCAGTGTTCTTTCAGTTTTACCTCCTTTGACTTTTCCACAAATGAGTATTAATGGAATTGCATTGACAAGACTTTCCCGTGGTTTCTTTGCCTCAGTATTCACACGTGCTGGCGTCGGAGGCCTGGGGCCTGCCCTGGGGCTGTGGGGTTCAAACCTCCCACGAGAGCCAGGCGCGCGGAGCCCACGGGACCCGTTGAAGACCCCAGTGAGCAGGGACCGGGGTGGCGGCGGGAAGATGATTGCCCGCTGGTGATAGTCAAAGATCAAACGGAGCCAGGCTCATTGTGACGTATGGTGAGGTCCCTTTGAAGTGTCTGTGTGCGTGAGGAAGGGTCACAGTTCTGGGCGTGGCCTCGGGGCCTGGTGGTTCAATGCAGCGTCCTTGCAGAGGACAGGTTCTGGCCCGCGGCCAAGGCAAGGTCGGCTCAAAGACTTGCCCCCTGCCTGCTGTCACTCAGGCGCGAGGGGGCGGGGCCTTGTGAACTGTCCAATCAGGGGAGTCGCCGGAAACGTACGTGGGGGCGACACTCGGATAACGGCGTGGACGGTGTGGACTGCGTGCTGGTCCGTGGGCGCTCCGGTCGCGTAGCTGGTCGCCCGTCGCTGCCTTCAGAAGCCTCAGGTGGCTCTGCCGCGTACTCTGTCGCTGTGACCTGCACTGGCCGTGGTAGTCGGAGGGTGACTGGCTGGGGACCCCAGAAACCGGAAAATGGTGAGTGTGCGGGCCGGGTGGCGGGGGACAGAGCGGAGGGCCGGTCGGAACGGCGGTGGCGGCTTGGGCTCCCGGCGGTCAGCTCCGGGGCTGCGGCCGAGGGGGCGGAGGCGCGGCACGCAGCCGGGACCCCTGTCCTCGCCGTCACCGCGCCGCCTCTCCCTACACGGTGCGGGGCCCGCGGGAGCGTCCGCAGGACGGTTGGGCCTGGGTCCCCGGGGTCCGTGCGCGGAGGGGCTGCGGTCTGTGGGTCCCCAGGGCCTCCTTTCTCCTCGGAGGGGACCCGTTTTCTCCTGAGTTTTCTAAATGTTTGGGGAGCAGAGTCTTAAATCCGCAAACCTCCCTAGCTCTTCCCAGGAGTGACAATAAATCCCTGAATTTCCAGATCTTTCCCCGCATTCCCGAACGCCATCTTCTCCTCTCCGGTTCACAGCAGCGTTATTAACTGTTTGTTCTCCGTGGTGCATTTCAGACTGCGCATTATGTTGATTATCATTCATCCACAGAGCCCTGGATGGCTCTGTCTAACGGTTTGATTTATTTATTTTTCTTGTCTGTGGATATTTTACGTGAGAGGAGGGTAGAGAATAACCACCTGGAACCACGATGTGTGAAATCCTGTGCCTCCCCCGGGATCTTTCTGCGCACTGGCATCTTAGGGGAAGCCCTTGGGTGCAGGTTTCTGTGTGATCTGTCCTGTCAGAACGGCCCCTCCCTCAGTTTGTGACTTTATTCACTTTAAGTCTCAGTTTTCTAATAAGTGTATTTAACCCATAGATCTTGAGAGAGATAATAAAATATTTCCAAAGAAAACAAAGAGATGATTTTCAGGAAAAAGAAAACATTCCATTGTTACATCCCATTTATTAGAATGTTTGTTTGCTTTTTTCTTCCCATGAGCAGGCGTAGTGACCTCTGAGCGCTGTCCTTTTCTTCTGGGCGATTTCAGATATTGGGGCTTAGCCTGCCACCTAGAAGTATCTTCGGTTATGGTTCTTTTCCAAACAATTTCTTGCCCTGGAAATAATTATTAACAGACGAGTTTACTTTCTGAAGGGAGTAGATATTTGTGGATTTTGTTCTTGAGCTAGAAAAATGCCTTATAATTTTCTTTCATCTTTAGTCATAAGCGCTGAATTTGAATGATTTTGAACGATTGTTCTACCACTGGGTTTGTCACTTTTAAAATATCAATGGTGTTCCAGAGCCACTCCAGTGAGGAGCAGAGACCTATGGTCAGTATTTCTAAGCTGAGGCCCCCTTGGACCTGCAGAGGGAAGGGCTTGAAGGCCCAGCTGTCCTTCCTGGGGAGCTTCCCCCTGCAGGTGTCCTACTGCTCACACCCCCATGGAAGGAGCCTTTGTCCTGAGAGGAGCTGCAGAGCCCTGGAAAGCTGGGGGTGCAGGTGCTCGTGGGGTGGGGAGTGACGCCCTTTCTGAGTTGTGGTTCCTTAAGCCTGGACATTGTAATGTTATGTCTGAGTTCTGCACCCACACTGTAGGTGCACTGAGTGTAATCTGTGCACATTGAGAAAGTCTGTGAAGATCACGTGTTCCATCCTGTGAACAAAGGGTTCATGAATTTGGAGTTCCTGTGGGTCAGAAGCTTAAACTGAATCTGGCTGAGAGTTTCCTCACTTGTGAGCATGGGAGCCTGCGGGAGGCAGTGCCTCCATGCTCACAGGAGAGGGGGAGGGTGTGTGGGGCTCCCAGAGTCCATTCCTGTGGCTGCTCAGGTGCCCTCCCCTCCCTCACCAGGGACAGCTCCACTCTAAGGGCTGTATCCCAACGGGGGGAGTCTGGATGAAAAGCTTGTGAATGTGGGTTTTCCTTCTGTACTATGGGGAAGCAGGCTGTTTATTTCACCTGATTTTAGTATTTGCATTTCTTTCCTTGTATCCATTTTTATATTGTAGCTTTTTTTTTTTAAGATTTTTTAATTTTTCCTTTTTCTCCCAAATCCCCCCAGTATGTAATTGTATATTTTAGTTGTGGGTCCTTCTAGTTGTGGCATGTGGGACGCCGCCTCAAGTGGTGCCATGTCCACGCCCAGGATTCGAACTGGCAAAACCCTGGGCTGCCAACGCAGAGCACGCGAACTTAACCACTGGGCCACGGGACCGGCCCCGACATATTGCAGCTTTTAACTTTAGTTTTCCTTTGCAGTTTGTGGTATTATTTCCTGTGTGAGTGTGTAAGATTTTTAGTTCCTGGTCTTTAAAAATGTAAGTTGATTGAAAGATACAATGGACTTAAGTTTAAGGCAAGAAATTCTGGAACCAACCAGAATATTTGTTCCTTTTAGGCAAGAGATCCTCAAGATATTAGATGCGTGTTTTTGAGCTCTCAGGTGGATTTTACATTTTTAGGTCAGTTTTTCTATGTGCATGTCCCCAGAGAGCTTTGACATTTTAAATGCTATAGTATTGTTAAGGCGTAAGATAAATGAATTCCTGTTTTAATTGATAGGAGGAAAACTACTCAAAACTTACATAAATCTTTGAAAATCTTAAAACATTTCATGGGTTAGACCCAAATTCCTCCTGCGTTATAATGTGTTGCTTACTCCTGAAATATCCCCCGCAGTGAGAGAGAAGGAGAAACTACGATGCTGCTTGTGATTTTAGTTAGAAAGAAATTGGAAGTTTTTCATTTCATTTCATGTGGTTTAAACTCTTACAAGCATTAGTGTTTGAAGGATTAAATCTTAGAATGGTTTCCTATGTAGAAAAGTAAAAATTTAATAAGTTTAAAATTAAAATTTTAAAAGCAGAAGTAAATTAAAAATAAAAGCTATTAAATAGAAAAATATGGTTTGTAGAAATTCCTCAGTTTATTTTAAATAACAGTGCATGTGAAAGTTAGCAAAAATTGGTCAGATAAGAGAGTCTACAGTGGACTCCCTGCCGGAACCTCCCAGTCCCTCCAGGGCTCGAGCTTCAGCCTCCCTCAGAGAACCAATGTGGACCGTTTCCTGAGCCTCCTGTCAGCATTGCTTTATATAAATGAAGCACTTGAGAATGCATATTTTTCTTACCCACTTTGTCCTTGTAGTGAGCAGTGAGACTCCACATTTTGGGTGACTGCTCACAGCCTAAACCTCACCCACCCTCTTCCCTTGTGCCCCCACCTGGACAAGCTGAGGAGAAGCCTGGGTGCTCTCTCCTCTAGAGCAGGCAGGAGATTCCCACCACCCCAGCCCCTGCCTGTGTGCAGAGCTCTTGCCCTGGCCCCCCCCCCAGGCCCAGTGAACCCCCAAGCCAAGCTCCATTCCTTGCTTTCTCAGCCCTGTCAGAGCTGCTTGTGAAGCTGGCCCGGCCCTCCCCTCCGACCTGTGTTACATGAGTCCTAAGCCTTTTCCTACCCTGTGTGTGTGCGTGCCACCCAGCATCAGTCTCAGCAAGGGAACCACCCCTCTGCAGGTGACCATAACAGTTGGCACCCTGAGCACCATGTCCAGACATGACCCCACCCGTGGGTCTGTCTTCTCTTGCTCTGACTTGCTCCTCTGCTCTGCTGCCTGGTGGTGGCATGCACTGTGGGCTGCTGCCTGCTGAGGAGCTCGTGCTGTGAGGTGCGCTGCCCCGTGTTGCATTGTTGACACACCAACCTCAGGTTGGCAGCTTTGAGAATTGCTAGGCATTTGAGAGCAGGACTATGGGATTGAGGCCCTTCTTAAATAGACACTGGGTCAATATCTTTGTCAGGATTTATCTGTGTCAGAGTGAAGCTGTGACAGAGAGGCTATGTTGGCCCCAGTGTCTAGGGCACAGGTGGGAGAGGGGAAGTAGACCCTGTGTAGGAGGTGGGCCCATTGGGTAGTAGCTCCTGAAAGAGCAGTTATTTAAAGATATTCTCTATCTTTAGGAAGTGGGGGGGCCGGGTGCAACCATAGATGGTGGGCTGAGTCCACACTCCTAATACCAGAGGGCTCCCCAGGCCCCTTCAGTACCTCTGCTACTGCCCCTGCCTCTACTGCCACAAAGATCCTGACACTCGGGGTTATAGGGGACAACACCCTTGGCACCCCTGTGGCACAGGAAAAGCATTAGTTCAAATCCTACTTAAGCCCAGAGTCCTTAAACTTTATAAAACAATGAATCGTCATGGGGGAGTCCCCACCCCTGACGGCAGTGATTTGAGGCTCTCTGGAGGAAAAGATTCAGGAATACCAGGGTGAACAGGACATTCCCCCCTCTGAAGTATATCCAGTGACCAGAAAACAAAACAGGGAAAGATAAGAGGGAGGGAACAAAAGAAAAAATACTGAAACAGGTCCAAAATTTGGCCCAATTGGACATCCAAAATATACTAAGAGAATTTACATTCCAGAAAAGATGAAAAATAAATAAAATTTTAAAAAGGAAAAGATATGGAAGGGTGCTGCTCGGCTTTAGGCCTCTACAACACAGATTCTGAATTAATGTGGCCATCTGCTGTAGTGCAGTAATTCACAAACCTTCAAACAAATAATCGATACTAGGGTTCAGATTACAGTTGTACCTGGAGAGCCCACTAAATTTAAGCACGGTACCCCCAATAATCTTAGGGGAGTTAATGAATATAATATAGAGGACAGATAGCTATGTTTCACCTTAACCATGAGAACTACGGTCTTGCTAAATTCTCCAGGGTCATAGCACCCATTGTCTTATAATATCCCATAGTGAGCTGGGAAGGTCCCAACCAATGAATTACACATTAAATTTTAATTTAGTCTTTGGCATTTTCAAATTATAGTGATAAAATGGGACCCCACAGACCTTCCTCCCCAGTTAAATTACTTAATATGGCCCAATGTAAATTAAACAAGGCCCTGAAGCGTTGAAAACCATCGTACAACACTTACTTAATGAAGAAGTGATTATCCTCCTTGCTGCTTTTAACATCCAGATTTGGCCTGTTCTTCAGTCTGGAAGAATGAACGACACCTCACAGTGGATTGCCGCAACCTGGAGGCTGTGGTCACACCAGATAAGCCCCGTACCCAGTCTCCAACATCATGGAAATTACTGACTCCACCCAGTCAGCAACTGGTAAACATTCTGCTGTCACAGATTCGGCTAAGTCTGTTCTGTCCAGTCCTGTGCCACAGCCTCTCAGCTGCACTTGGCCTTCCCCTCTGAAGGGACGTGATGCCCCTTTACTGGGTTACCCTCAGGGAACCTCACCACCATTGCCAGTGCACACAGCCTCTGCAGGCAGGATCTGAACTGCATCGCCCTTGCTCCCGGAGCACAGGTGTGACATGACATTAACGACATCCTCTTCTGAGGATATTCAGGGCATAAAAATATTGATGAAGAGAGCTCATAAAAAGGGGACGGCCCATTACCATATATATAATGTGAGGCTGTGGTGCTTTGCTTAAATTCCTAAAAGTTATTTGGTAACCTGGGGCCTGCTTCTTCCTTAACACAGTGAAGAAATAACTGTTGTCCGTCTCAGCACCCACAACATTGTCTGTACTCTCCCCTTAGTGCCATCAGAAACTGTTTCACAGTAGAGGCTTCAGTGACCTCCCCCCTTGCCTCCTGAAGTTACCTGGGATGGCCTTAAGTTGTCCATAGGCTTCTGATGCAGTTAACTGCCCTAGGCCACACACAGACTGTGTGCCATTAGAGCTGTAATTATCGCTGCTTACAGTGGTGTCCTAAAAATAGATAGCCCTGAGTATGTGACCCCTTACTAGGCTACCCATTGTGCTTTGGGACCTGTAAATAGCCCTCCACGAGCTCAGCTCAGCTACTGAGACTCCCTGGAGACACGATGGAGTCAAACCTCGGCCCTCTGGGATATCCTACCTGCAGGAGGGGGTGGCCTTCCCTGTCCTCAGTCCCTTGCCTGGTGCCATGGTTTTGAAGGACGTCACCCCTTTCCTAGAACCCCAGGCTCCCTGGGGAGCTCCTTAGGACTCCCTGAGTGAAAAGCAATGGGAATTCATGGACTTCAAGGACAAGTCACCTCGTTCATACACGATGGAGCTCAGGCAGAGTTGCTGCTTTTATCCCTTAATCGAGGCATCCTGATAAAAGATGGAACCCAAAGTTCCACATAGCTGACCAGACATCAGGCAGTCATCCTAGCACCGACCAGCAGTTGGCTTCATCAGCATGTGTTGACAGACTCTTGGACGATTCTCTTAAGAATTGCCCCTTGTGGTAAAAGAATTCTGGGAATCTCTTGCCTCACAGTTACCCACAATGTAAATCAAGGTAACACTTGTCTCCGCATGTACCAAGTCTGCAATACAAGGCCTCACAAGCACCCCTTATCCACATCGGAGCTTTAGACACTATGGAGAGTAAGCAGGGCACTCATTTCACTTCTCCAAATATACCATGCTGGGCTCTAGAAAAAGCCTTTCAACGGAAGAAGTTCTCCTCTCCTCCAAGTTTCAGGGTGCAGGCCTCAGACAGCATCACAATGGCTTCTTGAAATAGCTTCAAATCAGTTGAATGAAAGATGGCCTCTTCCGCTCATCAGGGATGAATATTAATGCATCTGTCTTCATCTTTTGTTTTTTCCTAATAGACTTTACTTTTCTTTACAGCAGTTTTAGGTTTGCCGAAGACTTGATCAGAAAGTAGAGAGACTTCCCACGTAACTGCTCTGCCTCCACACAGTTTGCTGTGTATTTTATATTGCTGTCGTACGTTTGTTACATTTGATGCACGAAAGTTCATAGTTTATATTAGTGTTGACTCTGTGTTGTACAATCTCTGGGGTTTGGCTAATGTGAAATGACATGTCTCCATCATTTCTGTATCCTATGGAACACTTGCACTGTCCTAAAAATCTCCTGTGCTCCCGTATTCCTTCACCCCTCCCTCTCACCCCAAATCCCTGGCAACCAGTGAGCTTTCAGTGTCTCATAGTTTTGTCCTTTCCAGAACTATGCTTGGAATCACACAGTGTGTAGCCGTGTCATATTGGCTGCCTTCACTTAGCAATTTGATTTTAAAGTTTTTCCATGTCTTTTTGGCTTGATAACCTCATTTCCTTTTTATCACTGAATAATATTTCATTATATGGATATTCCAGTGATTATTTTAGCGTTCACCATTTCAGTTCATTTGGGGAAAGACGAAGGAGCGTGATTGCTGGATTGTATGGTAAAAATAGGTTCAGTTTTTAAGAAACTGCCCATCTTTCAAAGTAGGCATACCACTTTCCATCTCCACCGGCGATGAATCAGGGTTCCTTTTGCTCCACATCTTTGCCATTGTTTGTTGCTGTCAATGTTTTGAATTTTAGCCATTGTAATAAGTGACTAATAGTATCTCATTCTTCTTTTATTATTTGTTCCTTTTTTTCTATTTTTTTTTATTGAGTTAATGATAGGTTACAATGTGAAATTTCAGTTGTACATTAATGTTTGTCAGTCATGTTGTAGGTGCACCACTTCACCCTTTGTGCCCACCCCCCACCCCACCTTTCCCCTGGTATCCACTAAACTGTTCTTAGTCCATAATTTTAAATTCCTCATATGAGTGGAGTCATACACAGATTATCCTTCTCTCACTGGCTGATTTCACTTAACGTAATTCCCTCAAGGTCCATCCATGTTATTGCAAATGGAATGATTTTTCTTCTGTTTTACAGCTGAGTAGTATTCCATTGTATATATGTACCACATCTTCTTTATCCATTCATCTGTTGATGGGCACTTAGGTTGCTTCCATGTCTTGGCTATTGTAAATAATGCTGCAATGAACATTGGGTGCATAGGACTTTTGGGATTGCTGACTTCAAGCTCTTTGGATAAATACCCAGTAGTGGGATGGCTGGATCGTATGGTAGTTCTATTTTTAATTTTTTGAGGAATCTCCATACTGTTTTCCGTAATGGCTGCACCAGTTTGCATTCCCACCTGCAGTGTATGAGGGTTCCTTTTTCTCCACAACCTCTCCAAC
Source organism: Equus przewalskii (assembly GCF_037783145.1). Taxonomy (NCBI): domain Eukaryota; kingdom Metazoa; phylum Chordata; class Mammalia; order Perissodactyla; family Equidae; genus Equus; species Equus przewalskii. The sequence continues at coordinate 46,465,514 of NC_091836.1, read as the reverse complement.
ATTTGTTACTATTAGTTTTAGATATTTTTGTCATTCTAACGGGTGTAAGGTGATATCTTAGTGTAGTTTTGATTTGCATTTCCCTGATGATCAGCGATGATGAGCATCTTTTCATGTGCCTATTGGCCATCCGTATATCTTCTTTGGAGAAATGTCTGTTCATGTCTCCAGCCCATTTTTTGATTGGGTTGTTTGATGTTTTGTTGTTGAGTTGCGAGAGTTCTTTATATATTATGGATATTAAGCCTTTGTCAGATATATGACTTGCAAATATTTTTTCCCAGTTAGTGGGTTGTTTTTTCGTTTCAATCCTGTTTTCATTTGCCTTGAAGAAGCTCTTTAGTCTGATGAAGTCCCATTTGTTTATTCTTTCTATTGTTTCCCTTCTCTGAGAAGGCATGGTATCCGAAAAGATGCTTTTAATACTGATGTCAAAGAGTGTACTGCCTACGTTTTCTTCCAGAAGCTTTATGGTTTCAGGTCTCAACTTTAGGTCTTTGATCCATTTTGAGTTTATTTTGGTGAATGGTGAAAAAGAATGGTCAATTTTCATTCTTTTACATGTGGCTTTCCAGTTTTCCCAGCACCATTTCTTTTTTTTTTTTTTTTTTTTTTTATTTTTTTTTTATTTTTTTTTCCTTTTTCTCCCCAAAGCCCCCCGGTACATAGTTGTGTATTCTTCGTTGTGGGTTCTTCTAGTTGTGGCATGTGGGACGCTGCCTCAGCGTGGTCTGATGAGCAGTGCCATGTCCGCGCCCAGGATTCGAACTAACGAAGCACTGGGCCGCCTGCAGCGGAGCGCGCGAACTTAACCACTCGGCCACGGGGCCAGCCCCCAGCACCATTTCTTGAAAAGATTTTCTTTTCTCCATTGTATGCCCTCAGCTCCTTTGTCGAAGATTAGTTGTCCATAGATGTGTGGTTTTATTTCTGGGCTTTCAATTCTGTTCCATTGATCTGTGCACCTGTTTTTGTACCAGTACCATGCTGTTTTGATTACTGTAGCTTTGTAGTATGTTTTGAAGTCAGGGATTGTGATGCCTCCCGTTTTGTTCTTTTTTGTCAGGATTGCTTTAGAAATTCGGGGTCTTTTGTTGCCCCATATGAATTTTAGGATTCTTTGTTCTAATTCTGTAAAGAATGTCATTTGGATTCTGATTGGGATGGCGTTGAATCTGTAGATTGCTTTAGGTAGAACGGACATTTTAACTATGTTTATTCTTCCAATCCACGTACATGGAATGTCTTTCCATCTCTTTCTGTTGTCATCCAATTCTCTCAGAAAGGCCTTGTAGTTTTCATTATATAGGTCCTTCATTTCCTTAGTTAAATTTACCCCAAGGTATTTTATTCTTTTTGTTGCGATTGTGAATGGTATTGTGTTCTTGAGTTCTTTTTCTGTGGGTTCATTACTGGAGAATAGAAAAGCTACTGATTTATGCAAATTGATTTTATACTCTGCAACTTTGCTGTAGTTGTTGATTACTTCTAAGAGTTTTCCAATGGATTCTTTGGGGTTTTCTATATATAAGATCATGTCGTCTGCAAACAGAGTTTCACTTCTTCCCTCCCTATTTGGATTCCTTTTATTCCTTTTTCTTGCCTGATCGCTCTGGCCAGGGCCTCCAGTACTATGTTAAATAAGAGTGGTGATAGAGGGCATCCTTGTCTCATTCCTGTTTTCAGGGGGATGGGGTTCAGTTTTTGCCCATTGAGTATGATGTTGGCTAGGGGTTTGTCATATATGGCCTTTATTATGTTGAGGTAATTTCCTTCTATGCCCGTTTTCTTCAGAGTTTTTATCATAAATGGCTGTTGGATCTTGTCAAATGCCTTCTCTGCATCTATTGAGATGATCATGTGGTTTTTATTCCTCAGTTTGTTGATGTGGTGTATCATGTTGATTGGTTTGTGGATGTTGAACCATCCCTGTGTCCCTGGTATGAATCCCACCTGATCATGATGTATGATCCTTTTGATGAATTGCTGAATTCTGGTTGCCAAAATTTTGTTTAGAACTTTTGCCTCTATGTTCATCAGTGATATTGGCCTGTAGTTCTCTTTTTTTGTGGTGTCCTTGTCAGGTTTTGGTATCAGCGTGATGTTGGCCTCATAGAACGTGTTAGAAAGTGTTCCATCTTCCCTAATTTTTTGGAATAGCTTGAAAAGGATAGGTATTAAATCCTCTCTGAAAGTTTGGTAGAATTCCCCAGGAAGGCCATCTGGTCCTGGGGTTTTATTCTTTGGGATGTTTTTGATTACTGTTTCAATCTCTTTCCTTGTGATTGGTCTGTTCAAATTGTCTGCCTCTTCTTGAGTGACCTTTGGGAGATTGTAGGAGTCCAAGAATTTATCCATTTCCTCTAGGTTATCCATTCTGTTGGCATATAGTTTTTTGTAGTATTCTCTTATAATCCGTTGTATTTCTGCAGAGTCTGTTGTTATTTCTCCTCGCTCATTTCTGATTTTGTTTGAGCTTTCTCCCTTTTTTTCTTTGTAAGTCTGGCTAGTGGTTTGTCAATTTTATTTATCTTCTTAAAAAACCAGCTCTTTGTTTCATTGATCTTTTCTACTGTCTTTTTCGTTTCAATAGTATTTATTTCTGCTCTGATTTTTATTATTTCTCTCCTTCTGCTGACTTTGGGCTTCATTTGTTCTTTTTTCTCTAGTTCAGTTAGGTGTGCTTTAAGGTTGCTTATTTGGGATTTTTCTTGTTTGTTAAGATGTGCCTGTATTGCGATGAATTTTCCTCTTAATACAGCTTTTGCTGTATCCCATATGAGTTGGTATGGCATGTTATCATTTTCATTTGTTTCCAGGTATTTTTTTTATTTCTTATTTAATTTCTTCAGTGATCCATTGCTTGTTCAGTAGTGTGTTTAGTCTCCACATCTTTGTGCCTTTCTCAGCTTTTTTATTGTAATTAATTTCTAGCCTTACAGCACTATGATCAGAGAAGATGCTTGTTATTATTTCAGTTTTTTTAAGTTTGTAGAGGCTTGCCTTGTTTCCCAACATATGGTCTATCCTTGAGAATGTTCCATGTGTATTCAGCTCCTTCAGGGTGAAGTGATCTATATATGTCTATTAAGTCCAATTGTTTTAGTTTTTCATTTAGCTCCACTATTTCCTTGTTGATTTTCTGTCTGGATGATCTGTCCATTGATGTGAGTGGGGTGTTGAGGTCCCCTACTATTATTGTGTTGTTTTTAACATCTTCCTTTAGGTCTGTTAATAGTTGCTTTATGAATCTTGGTGCTCCTGTGTTGGGTGCATAGATATTTATAAGCGTTATTTCTTCTTGATGAAGTGTCCCTTTGATCATTATATATTGTCCCTCTGTGTCTCTCTTTACCTGTCTTATTTTGAAATCAACTTGGTCTGATATAAGAATTGCAACACCTGCCTTTTTTTTCCTTGCTATTTGCTTGAAGTATTGTCCTCCACCCCTTCACCCTGAGTCTGTGTTTGTCCTTGGGGCTGAGGTGTGTTTCCTGGAGGCAACAAATTGTTGGATCTTGTTCTTTAATCCATTTTGCCACTCTGTGTCTTTTTATTGGAGAGTTCAATCCGTTTACATTGAGGGTGAGTATTGATGCATGAGGGCTTAATGCTGTCATTCCGTCACTCGTTTTCTGGTTGTCCTGCGTTTCCTTTGTTTCTCGTCCTGTGTGTTTTAGCCTACCCATTGACTTCTGCAATTTCTTATGCTGGGTTTCTTAGATTTTTCTTATTTATGATTTGTGACTCTGTTCTCTACTTTATTTATGATGGTGAGATTATGTAATCAATTCTTTCCAAGTAGGCATTTGTTAGTAATTTTGGTGCCAAAATCTGTGAATTAAAAGTCAGATTGCCACATCACAGAGCAAACAAATATAGTGAAATTATGTTCTTCCCTAAACTTAATTCTTTACATTTTTGTCATCAAATATATTTGGAAAAGAACATACAAAATGTTTTCTTGGAAGACTTAGTAAAAATAACAGTGTAAATATCTTTGTAATCATCATGGTTTGTAAGTGGGCCTTGGGCAGTGGTGAGTCTCCTGATGTCCCTGTTCCTGACTCATCTCCAGCCTGCCTCCTAGGGGATCTCCGTCTTGACTTTAGTTATTCGTCATGCCTTTACCAGCTATTCTTTTCACTAAGCAGTGTTCTTTTAATTCTGCCTTCTTTGACCTTTCAATAAGTGAGTGTTAATGAAATTGCATTCGGAAGGTTTTTTGGTTGGTTCTTTGCAACAGTGTGTTCCACACATGCTAGTATCTGAGGCCAGGGACCGTGCAACGTACTCAGCTGTTCAGTGGTTAGGGTGTTTGGGCTTTTTCAAGTTTAATTTTTACTCTTGTTACAAATAACAGCTCCTGGGCCTGACCCGGTGGCCGAGTGATTAAGTTTGCACTCTGTTTCGGAGGCCCAGGCTTTCGTAGGTTCAGATCCTGGGCATGGACGTGGCACCACTCATTAGGCCATGCTGAGGCAGCATCCCACGTGCCCGTGCCACAACTAGAAGAACCCACAACTAAAATATACAACTATGTACTGGGGGATTTGGGGAGAAAAAGCAGGGGGAAAAAAAAAGATTGGCAATAGTTGTTAGCTCAGGGCTAATCTTTAAAAAAAATACACAACTATGTACCGGGGGGCTTTGGGAGAAAAAGGAAAAATATAATCTTTAAAAATAAATAAAATTTAAAAATATAAGTAAAAATACAGCTCCTATCATTCCTGTATCACTCTCTCAGTTCAAATACACAATAAGTTCTCTGGATGTTGGAGGAAAATTGTTAAGCTGTAGATCGAGATCAAGTTGAAATTTACAGGAAATGGTAATGGAATGTATCATTTTGACGCTTCCTCCATTCGTGCCTAATTTATGCATTTGTTGACTACGGTTATCAACACTTGGGATTGTTAAATTGATTTTTGTCCTAATCAGTGTGAAATGTAATCTGCTTGACATTTTGCTTATTTCCTTATTACCAAGAAGGTGGACATTTTTCATATGTGGTCTTTCATCTCCTGTAAAATATGTTTTGGTTCTTCTGCCATTTGTTAGCTGTGTGTGTAGTCTTAGTCTGCACACTAGCCCTTTAATATTGCAGATATTTTTCTTCCACCTTGTTATTTGTCTTTATATATAAATATATACATAGTTTCAATATGTGTGAATTGGTCAGTCTCTTGCTTTAGGGCTTGCTCTTTTTTTACATGAGAAAATTCTCCCTGTTTTTGGATGAATGAAGCATTTACCTGTGACTTCTAAAAGTGTCCTAGTTTCACCTTTCACATTTAAATCTACAATGAATTGGCTATTGTCCATGGAATAGATGTGAATACGATGCATTTTTCCACTTAGGTAAGTTTGTCCCTGCCCTGCATTGAGGTATTCATGACATTTGCTCTGACCTTGACCAACTTTCCACATTAGTTACCGGCACATGGAAGACGCTTTTCCTTTCTGTTGGTCTGTTTGTTTTCCTCTCTGCTAATACTGTGCTGTCTGGAATACTATAGTTTGAAGATCTTGATTATATTAGGCAAGCCGCCACTTTGTTCTTCAGAAGACTTTGACCATTTTTTGATATTTGTTCCTCCTATTAGATTTGGAGGAGTAGTTTGTTTTGTTTTTCCCTTCTTCTCCCCAAAGCCCCCCCAGTACATAGTTGTGTATTCTAGTTGTAGGTCCTTCTGGTCGTGCTGTGTGGGATGCCACCTCAGCATGGCCTGATGAGCGGTGACATGTCTGTGCCCAGGAGCTGAACCAGCAAAACCCTAGGCGGCCGAAGCAGAGCGCGAACTTAACTGCTCAGTCTCAGTGTGGCCCCTGGAGGAACAGTTTTTGTTGACTCCTAAACAGCTCATTTGGGGGATTGATAGGATTTTATGAAGATATATTTTGGGAGAGGTAACATCATGGTGACATGGAGTTCTTTCTAAGAACATGTGCCATATTTTCACTTATTTTATTCTCCTTTGATGTTATCCAATAAAAATTTTAAAATTTTTCCATTAGGTTGATCAAATAATTACTCATTAGTCTTGTTTAGTGCCTAATTAAATTTCTTCTGGAGGAAACCACAAGCAGGCTTCCAGACGTCCTCTCCTAGTGTGCTAACATAGGATGGGCTCAGTCCCTCTAAGCTACAAGTGGTGAAAACACACGTGAAATATTGTCTTCCAGGGAAGCTTGTAAGAGACTCAGTGCCCGGAGTGGTTGGGGGCACAGATCATACAGGCACCCTCTGCCAAGCATGACCAAAGTTTAGATTCTCAAAATAAAAACAAGAAAACATGTGTACCATTTTCTTTGTGTAAACAGTTTAGGCACACTGAGTCACTCTTTATCAGTTAGGTTGGTCGGGTCCCTCATAAATCCCCTTCCCAAATACCAACGAAGGACAAACATTGTGAGCAGGCATTCCTAAGGATCAGCAGTCTCAGGCCTGCTTGTGTTCACTCTCTTCTGCACGGTAGGTAGTAGGACATTGTTATTAGCAAGCGCTATAGATCCACTGTAGAAAGAGTAATTAGAGCCACGCCAAGCAGCTCACTGTACTCTATGGGCCCGCCAAGAAGTCAGGATTTCCTGTTTCGTTCATTAACCAAATGAGTCAACTCCACCATTGGAATTACTTTGTGGAAGCCTTTTCTCTATCCCCTACATGTGGACATCAGTGGGTTAATTATCTTTTTCAGAGTCTAGCATGTAGGGGAATTAGGTGGCTGAGGGATTCCTATGCCCAGAGGTTGGGCTGTCGTGTCCCTGTGCACCACACAAGGGCACAGAAATGAGAGAAGTGGGAGTTGGCCACTAGAGTGGCTGGTTGAGAAGCACTGCCTCCTGAAATTGGAGAAGGAAAGTTTTATGTTCTTTTAGAGGAAACTGCTGCTGAACCCTTTATGTGTTTCATGTGATGGGAACCTTCACCATCAAACCATTGTGGCCTTCAGTGAACTCACTTGCAAACTGCAACTCTTATCTGGTTCCTCAAGGTCAGCAAGGCCCAGGGTCCACCGTTAACAGTTTTGCTGGAAGCTCTGTGGCTTTTTATCATCTCAGTATATGTGTGCATATATGCTAAACATCAGTGAGAAGCAGCTCTGATGCCCATGGGTATAGAGACTTTTGTGGAGGTCTGAGTTGTCATGCCTTTTTTCCCATGCCTGAACTCTTTTTTATGGTAATCTAATTTTTATTTACTTATAAATCATTAGTTATTTCTTCTTTCTTTCTTGAGATGACATTATGTAAATTTTAGATATACATCATATTTCAGCTTTTATATAGACTACATCTTGTTCACCACCAAAAGTCTAATTGCCATCCATCACCATACAGATTTGCCCCCTTACCCCTTTCAGCCTCCCTCATCCCCCTTTCTAACTTCTGAATAGCTTCCTGGCCTTATGAAATGGGACAGAGATAAAAAGGAATAACTGAATCTGTGACATATATTTTTATGGACAAGTTAAAATTAATAGTTCTCCACAAGAATATTTTCATTCAGCCAACTGCATGACTACTTCTGATGGAGTACTTCAGGGTAATGTGGCCAGCTGGTCCTAGTTATAAGTTGGATTTCCACAGGCCTCCTGGCGTCTCATGTTTGGTGATGGGAATAGAAGAGAAAGCTTCCAGTTCTTCACTGTGTTTTGTTCATTAGCACTTCATGCATTGTAGAGTGCTGTGCTGCATGGTATGGTGGGTAATAAGGAAGGAGGTGGAAGAGTTTTTCTCACAAGGAATTGATGGTCTTAAAATGGAAATATTTTTTTCATTTCTATAGCAATTCTCTCATTCCTCCCACTTGCTCTGGACCCTACCATTACAGAATAAGATTTGAAGTGATCATAGTAAAAATGTAATTTCCACATGTTCATGCTGCTATTAAATTTATGAGTAAATGATTATATAGAGTAAGAACTCTGGTGACCAAATCATAGAATACGTATTTTGAGATCACAGAATGATATGTGAACTTCTTATGAATTGTCTGTAGAGTCCCAGTACTGTCAGTCTCACCCATCTTCCTGTGTACGGATGTGGTATGTTTTAGGACTCAGTGGTCTTTGAGGATGTGGCTGTGAACTTCACCCTGGAGGAGTGGGCTTTACTGGATCCTTCACAGAAGAAGCTCTACAGAGATGTGATGCGGGAAACCTTAAAGAACCTGGCCTCAGTAGGTGAGGACGAAAACTTCCCTTCACTTAGCAAATGTTTCTTGCCTGTCAGCATTATTCTGTGATTTGGAATGAGAAAAGGCAACACTTTGGTAAATAAATCAGGCATGGTCAGAGCTCCTTATGGAACTGTAATATAATTCTTCTGTAATTTACTGATTTTTCTGCGTCTGCATTTTAGGGAAAAAATGGGAAGACTGTAATTTGGAAGATCAGTATAAAAACCAGGGAAGAACACTGAGGTGAGTTGCATGCAAAATGGAAAGCAGTGTCACACAAGGGGATCTTCACATGTCATGAAAATTTGAAAACAAGCATGCACAAAACAGCCCAGCATGAAATTTATTCATTTTTAGAAAATTTTTACCAAAAACATTTTTTGTGGTTTTTTGGCTTTTTTTTTTTTTTGGCGGGGAAAGATTCACCCTGAGCTAACATCTGTTGCCAGTCTTCCTCTTTCCTTTTTTTTGCCCCCTTCCCCAAGCCCCAGTGTATAGTTTTATGTCATAGTTGTAAGTCCTTCTAGTTCTTCAATGTGGTATGCTTCCATGACTGGGAAACAAACCCAGGCCACCAAAGTGGTGAGAGCGCCAAACTTTAACCACTAGGCCATCAGGGCTGGCTCAGATATTTCCTAATTGTAACTGATGTTCAATGTTTCCAAACTAGTTCACTTGGAAACAGTATCAGAAACTCCATGTATAGAATATCACTGTTTTGATAAAACCTTGCAGCACAGGCAGTATATTCACTTTCAAACAATTCAGACAGGGCAGAAAACCTACACTTTCTCTAGAAATGCTAAAAATAGAATTCTGATATGTGCTAATAAATATAAAATCATTAATAAGGTACTCCTGATTTTTTTTTTTTACAGGAGTCGTATGGTAAGGAGACCCTGCGAAAGTAAAGAGGGTAGTCAATGTGGAGAAAACATAAGCCATATTTCGAATCTCAATCTAAACAAGAAAACGTCTACCAAAGTAAAAACATGGGAGTGCAGTGCTTGTGGGAAAGTCTTCATGAGTCACTCATCCCTTAAGAGGCACATGAGATGTCACACTGCGCCCAAACCATACAAGTATCAGGAATATGGAAAGAAGCCGTATAAATGTAAGCAGTGTGGGAAAGCCTTCAGTTATCTCCAGCCTTATCAAAAACACGAAAGAAATCACAGTGTGGAGAAAACCTATAAATGTAAGGAATGTGGGAAATCCTTTAGATATCGCCAGTCTGTTCGCAAACATGAGCGGACTCACACTGGAGAGAAACCCTATCAGTGTAAACAATGTGGAAAAGCCTTTAGATATCATCAAACCTTTCAAACACATGAGAGGACTCACACAGGAGAGAAACCCTATGAATGTAAACAGTGCGGTAAAGCCCTCAGTTGTCCCAGTTCCTTTCGAAGTCATGAAAGGACTCACACTGGAGAAAAACCTTATGAATGTAAAAAGTGTAGTAAAGCCTTCAGTTGTCCCAGTTCTCTTCGAAAACATGAAAGAACTCATACTGGAGAGAAACCCTATGACTGCAAGGAATGTGGGAAAGCCTTCATTTCTCTTGGAAGCTTTCAGAGACACATGATAACACATACTGGAGTTGGACCATATAAATGTAAGGAATGTGGGAAAGCGTTCAATTGTCCAAGTTCATATAGAATACATGAAAGGTCTCACACTGGAGAAAAACCCTATGAATGCAAACAGTGTGGGAGAGCCTTCAGTTGTTCCAGTTCCTTTCGAACACATGAAAGAACTCACACTGGAGAGAAACCCTATCAATGTAAGGAATGTGGAAAAGCGTTCCACTGGCTCACCACTTTTCAAGTCCATGTGAGAACTCACACTGGAGAGAAACCCTATATATGTAAGCAATGTGGTAAAGCCCTCAGTTGTCCCACTTCCTTTCGAAGACATGAAAGAACTCACAGTGCAGAGAAACCCTATGAATGTAAACAATGTGGGAAAACCTTCAGTTCTGCTCTAGGCTTGCAGATACATGAAAGAACTCACACTGGAGAGAAACCCTATAAATGTGAGGAATGTGGGAAAGCATTCGTTTCTCTCACAAGCTTTCGAAGACACATGATGACACACACGGGAGATGGACCTTATAAATGTAAGGAATGTGGTAAAGCCTTCAATTGTCCCAGTTCATTTCGAATACACGAAAGGACTCACACTGGAGAGAAACCTTATGAATGTAAAATATGTGGTAAAGCCTTCAGTTGTTCCAGTTATGTTCAAGTACATGAAAGAACTCACACTGGAGAGAAACCCTATGAATGTAAGGAATGTGGAAAAGCCTTCATTTATCGCACAACCTTTAGAGGACACATGAGAGTGCACACTGGAGAGAAACCGTATAAGTGTAAAGACTGTGGGAAAGCCTTCAGTCGACCAAGTTCATTTAGAAGCCATGAAAGAATTCACACTGGAGAGAAGCTTCTTGAATGTAAGCATTGTGGGAAAGCTTTCAATTGGCCCACATCCTTACATAAACATGTCATGAGAATGCACACTGGATAGATAAATTATAACTGATAAATACAGGAAAGTTTTCAATCTTAACAAATATATTCAAAATCATGTGAAAACTCCACTGGAGAGAAATGCTATAAGATGTAAGTAATATGGAAAAGCCTGATGCAAATTAATTTGCATATAATACTCCAGAGAATTCACAACATAAAAGAAATGTTTTTAAAGTTAAAAATATATTTATCAGTGGCTCATTCTGAAACTCAGTCCCTGGACTGTGGATTCTACTTGTTACTTTTGCAGATGAACATTGAGTTGAGACAATTCTGTAAGTATTCTTTAAGCAATAGTATATAAGCTTAGTAGATAGTGTTTTTCCTTAAATCAGCTCATAAAATTTTTGTCTTTCTGTTCTGAAGTCTGTTGGATCCATGGGTGAACTGAAATACAATTGTAATATGCCAATAGAGTTAATGTTTATATAATTTTTAAATTGTTCTGCAAGTTAAGGGCCACAGAATCAAATGACAGTTTGGTATTTGTTGGGATTTTCCTATTGGCCTCATCTTGCAGATACTGGATACTCCTTACCCATTATAAATATTCTTCCTTTCTTATGGGAAAAACTTTTTGTTGGAAGAGCTTTCTTCCATTTTCCTTGATTGATAAATAGTTGGCATAAATTTCTAAGTGTGCAAAGTTTTCATAGAGCATAATCTCACTTGAATTACTATTTACATCATTTTCCCTCCACTCTTCGTCATTTTTCTGACTGTGATTTGGATAATAGACTTTACATTAAGAAAAGAGATCTTTATTGACATCAACTTCAAACTTAGGAAGCAACCCTAAAATGTTTATAAGGCTAATTACTTTAGATTTAAATTCATAGCTACAGTATCTTTGCACCAAAGCAACACTTTTTTACCCATCAGTGCATTAAAATCCTGCTACATTACTCTGATGTCACCATTTAGAGTATCTTTTTCCCATAATACAATTAGAGTGATTATGTGATAGCCCTAAAGTCAACTGTGCTATTATTGTCCCTCCAATAACATTCAGCTCTTGCTCTGTGACTGTCCCGGACACCAGAAATACAACAGCGAACATGAGCGATGTGGTCACTGCTCTCAGTGCTTCAAGTGTGTGAGATGAAATAGAATTGTCACTTTTCTAGTTGCCTTCCTAAGTGTTTACATTTAAACTGTCATTCATTTTTGTATTGACATATGTGATAGACCAATAAGCCTTTATATTTGCCAAGAAAGAAAATAAACATGTAATGAGACATTAAAATGTAGAATTGGAGAGGTCTCTCCTGGAATGTTGTGTCAACATGGTGATGTGACCCACATTTTCTAGAGCCTGTTCTTTATCTGGCTCACTGTTAGAATTCACTGGTAGCTTCACTTGTGTGACTTTTGAAAGGCAGTGAAGGCCTTAGTCTTTGAACCACAGTGCAGAGACAGATGCACAGGAGTTTCACACACCTTCTTTCAGCCCATTTTCCAGATTCTTTGCCCTGCCAATCAAGGGTGTCCTCATACCACCACCAACTATGTGACTTGTTTTCTCAGAGCTGTAGGTTTCTACAGACAGCTGCACAAGATCCACAGCAAGATCTGACACAGGTTGGATTTTCCTGCAAGCCCTCATGTGTCCACCAGGCAACAAATGTAGACTGTGGTGGTTGAGAATGTTCTCTGGAACTGTATGCCCCTTTCTCTAGACTGTATTTGTATAAGGTCTGATTTGTATAGTAAACATCTCGTTCTGTTAATCCTGTAGTGACTGTGTATTCTTGGCTCCGCCCAGACAGCTGCAGTGGTGCCGTCAGAGGAGCCACATGGGCGTCTGTTCTCCGCTGCCCTGTGCAGCGACTGCTCTGACCCAGTCCCTCCATGTGAGAATTAGCACCTTTCTCCTATCGGGCAGATTGTGGGTGTTTCCGATTACTCAGAGCCAAACATGATTCCTCAGCACATTTTTAGTTGTTTGATTGTATGTGATGTAAAAAACAATGTTCGATTTTTTGTCAAACGAATGCTTCTGTAGGTGTATACTTAGAAATGTTTTATTGATTGTTCTGGACAACTTGTATACTAACAAATACTATCTTTCCCACTTCCCAATAGGGTAAATTAAAACATCCCTTGCAATTGTAGATATTTAGGTCAACTTTGTGATTTTTGTCGTTAATCATTATACATTTTGAATCAGTATTACCATGTGGTATTTTTTCCTCAGGCAAGTTTTATTTTTTATTCTATGGTTTAATTTTTATTGAAACTAATTTCCATTTGTTCTTAATTAAAAATTTAAATCATTGTTTTGTTAGTGCCTTCTTGCCAAAAACCAGGATCACACTCATATTCAAAGAGAGGGGTGTAATGAATCATTGTAATAAAGATGATCACAAACTATAAATGATAATGGGCTGGATCAGTGAGAGGGTACCCAGCAGGTCTTCCTACATAATTTATTTTAGGCTTATGTTAGGTGCTGAGGCTGGGATCCAAGGAAGCAGAATGTCTCTATGTATTGTATACTGTGAAGAGGTGAACTTAATTCTATCTTTGGTAATGTAATAGTTCTTATCTAAACACCGAAATATTTTCTGTTGTATATGGGGACACTGTTTTCTGTAAAGTACCTCAGTTAAAATATATAAAGTCACTTGCTCCTTAGCAAATTTTGTAATACTTTTTTTTTTTTTCTCTCCCCAGAGCCCTGGTACATAGCTGCATATCCTAGTTGTAGGTCATTCTAGTTCTGTGCGGGATGCTGCGTCAGCGTGGCTTGATGAGTGGTGTAGGTCCGCACCCAGGATCCAAACCGGTAGCCCAGGGTTTCGCTGAAGCAGATGCAAGAACTTGGCCATGGGGCCAGCCTAAAACTATGCTCTTGATGCTAATTTTTCCACATTCCTCTTCTACCAGGCACTGTGCCCTCAAAATATACAAATTTTAGCACAAATAATCAAGGCATTATACACTCTGTAGAGGCATGAAACAAGTTCTTGCAGTCCTGATGCTTATATTTTTGTGGGAAGAGAGAAATGATTATAAACGGCACAAGTTCAGTTTATAAGATAGAAAATAGGGCTTTAAAGGGAAGTAAACAATGACATAAGGTAATAGGCTGGAAGTGTGTGTGTGTGTTTTCTCTGTGGAGGGTTGGGGCCTCAGTGAGTGAGGTGTCGTCATTGATCATTTTCATTTTCACCGTCTAATACATCTTAAACACTGTTGGAGGAACTGCTCAGGCGCAGATGTAAACACTGGGGAGCAATACAGACAGTCCCACATTCCTGGAATTAATGGTGATAGTTCCCCTTAAAGATAAAGGCATAGACGTGGTTGATCTTAATTTTTGCCATGATTAAATGGTTTACTGCATGTGGTAGTAATGCACAAGTTTGGACATGGGTTTTCTGAGACTTGAGAGTTTCCGTTTTCACTGTTTCTGGTGTGTATGTTCACATTTAACATTTGAAAAGACTTTAAATTGCCTTTTGTATTTTCATTATGATTTTGCTGGTACATGTTCTGAGTGACATGATATGTACCCCATGAAACCGTGGAGTTCTTTCACGTTTGAGGAAGGGTGCTGATCATCTGCACATTTGTAGCCCATCATGGGTTTCCTGTGAGGAGAGTGATATCTGTGCAAGATCAGTGTGATTTCCTGGATGAAACACCAAAAAGAGCTATGGATGTTTAGAGGATAATGATCCAAGGAATAATTGAAGTGAGCTATAGACAGACGCATAGTATCATTTCGAGTAATATCCTCATTTTCAGTGGAAAAGAAAGTATGTTTGACTTCCTCAAAATAGGAAGGTTTTTTTTGTTTGTTTTGGGGTTTTGTGGGGGGGTTGTGAGGAAGATTGGCCCTGAGCTAACGTCTGTGCCCATCTTTCTCTATTTTATGTGGGATGCCACCACAGCATGGCTTGATGAGCGGTGCAAGGTCCACACCCAGGATCCGAACCTGTAAACCCCAGGCCTCCAAAGTGGAGACCGTGAACTTAACCACTACACCACCAGGCTGGCCCTGGAACAAAATGGGAAGTTTTTAATACCTTTTGTAAGGAAAACTGGAAGCTTTTTGTTTCAATGATCCACAAAGTTACAAAGCCCGTTTTGCTGTTCATAGTTATTTCCATATTCTTAGACTTCCAGCATATAAGGGGTGGGGGAAATTATCAGCTTTGTGTTTTATTAAAGAGCAAAGGAAATCCAAACTTCCTCCATATTTTCAGTGCTAATTTATGTTTCTTTGCATGGTATAGATTACACGATTTCCTAGTTATTTCTCAGTTGTCCCATCGCTCCCCCAATCATTCCTCCCATCTTACAAATGAAAGTGGAGCACAGGGAGAACAGGGTCCTACCAGACTCCTATAGCTCACAGTGATGGAATCTCAGTTTTAAAGGCCTGGTGTGTGCCACCACCTCTGCTGGGCACTGTCAGAAGAACACTGCAAAGTTTGTGTCATTGTGCACTTTTACAAATATGGCACCAAAGCTTACAAACAGGGCCTATGTGGCAACGTGGTGTTCTATTTATGTTACATTCCAGAAAAGGCAGAGGCCAAAATAGGGACCTAGAACAGATCAGTACGAAGGGCACCACCAGAGTGCTGCTCTGGGGTGATGAAATGCTCCCCATCTTTTGGTGGTAGTACACATTTGTGAGAACGCATAGCTACCCTTAAAATAGTACGTCTATATGTCCAGAATAACAGAAAACAACAGAGACACGTCCACATGGTAAGAGAATGTTAAACTCTCTTAAACCTTGATTTTTACATGTGCAGCACTTCTTTTCACCATCTTGGGATCCTTCTGGAGAGAACTGGAGAGGAAGGACTCCATCTCCAACAGGCCTTTCATGCAATTTCATCTCAATTTAGGGAACACCCTCTAGGGCTGCACCTGCCCTCTGCCTGTACACATGACTGGAGAGAAGTGAGAGGACTCCCAGAATCTGTCCTTGACTTTAAATCAGATCCCTTGGTCAGATCTTTGGGAATGCTGGGGTCTGACACATAAAGGCATATCCCACAGTTCTTCTAAGAGGCACCTGCCCGGGAACAGCCTATTTCGTGGGCCCAAGCATGATGTTTTCCAGGGCCCTCTTGAGGCTATTTCTAGCTCTAAGTCTCCTCTGAAGCCTACTCTCTTCTGCTAGGTGAAAAGCATCTTTAGAAAGCCACATCTGTCCCACTCAAAAATTTCTCTGCAGTACCACCAGGTAGCTGTGAGCTGAGAGGGCAGAAGAAACAGTGGCAGGAATCATATTTGGGGACACATGCCCCTCAGCATCAGCAGTCCCCACTATCACAATTGTCAGCTCCACTTACAGATTACAGTGGTCCTCCCTTTTCCGCAAGGGATACGTTCTAAGGCTATGGATGCCCGAAACCGACAGAACTGAACCCTATCTGTACTGTTTTTTCCTATAAATACTTGAGATGCCACAACAAACTAGCACAAATTTCTTTTTCCTTCACAATTTCACAGAAGATTCGTTCTTAACCATAGATACTAGAAACCTCAGCATATGATTTTTTTCATTACTTATAAGTTGAGAACTTTTCATATTTTCACTTGAAGCACTTCATGGCTTCTCTTTGGCATATCCAAATGGCCAGCATCACTGTTCTTGCCCTTCGGGGCCATTTTTAAGTAAAATAAGGGTTACTTGAACACAAGCACTGTGCTACCACGACAGTCAAGCTGATAACCACGATGGCTGCTAAGTGACTAGCGGGCGGGTAGCATCTATGGTGTGGATACACTGGACAAAGGGAAGATTCATGTCCCAGGTGGGATGGAGCAAGATGGTTCAAGGTTTCATCATGCTACTCGGAACAGTGCACAATTTAAAACTTGCAGATTGTTTATTTCTGGAATTTTCCATTGTTTTCAGACCACAATTGGCCTCAGGTAACTGAACCCGTGGAAAGCAAAACCATAGATAAAGGGGGACTACTGTACTAACAAAATCGACTGACTCTGGATGAGGCAACAAATAACAGGCACTCCATCAGTCTCTCCCTCCCCGCAGCCCTATACCACAGAGGCTTCATTAGCTTTCTCTTCTGTCTCCCACAGTCTCTAACCACTCATGCTGGCCACCAATTGCCCAGAACATTCCAGTGCAAGAAACTATGCTCCTTAGCCTGGTGCTGTACACAGAACAGCCACCGCTGGTCACAGACTCAGCCCTTCTGGAGATGAGGACTCACAGGCCCTGAGCTGAAGACCTGCAGCCAGCTGCCCATTCTGCCTTGATCATGGAGGCAGCGCCCTTCAGGCTCATTTCACCTCAGAGGCCTCTTCATGGAAAAGACGATAGTACTTGCAGGGCAGAGCAAAATATGGGCCTTCTGGCATATTCCACCAACAGAAGGGTTTTCCCCATCCTCAGTTTGATGCAAGATTCTGGAGAAGGTCACCCTTTTCCTAGACCCATTGGCCCCTTGGGGAGCTTTTTGGGATCACGAGTGAGCAGGAGAGTTCATGTACTTTATGGCCAGTAGGCTACAAGTGCTCCTGAGGGAGTCCACTGGAGAGCTGCTGCTTTCTATCCCTAAAAAAGCCATCCCTGTTCACAGATAGGACCCAAGCATTCACATCGTTAGTCAAACTCCAGGCAACTATTCTAGCACTAGAGGATGTCCTGGCCAACACTCAAGCTCATTTGCACATTTTTTGCAGCATTTTAGGCCATTGCTAATGGTCTAGCTGTCTGGTCCCACCAATACCAACAAAAACAACTTCTTACCCAAGGGCACACCCTTAACAATAAAGAACTCATAATATCTTGCCTCACAGTTACCCAAATATAAATCAAGGTCACACAAATCTCTGCACCTATTAAACCTCAAACTTCAGAGGCTCATTTAAAAATGCTCAAGCTGATAAATTGACTCAAGTTTCTGGCACACATATCTACACCTCAGATCTGATGCTCTAACCTTGGCCCAGTGGGCCCATAAAATATGAAACCATTGAGAGGCTTCTGCCCTGACGGTCTAGACAGAATGCCAGGAAGCTCCTTCTGCCTTGGCCAGCTGCCTAATAAATGCACGTTATTCCACACTTGAAAAGAAATGCCACTGGCAATAAAATTGATGGGCTTACTTCCCAGATTGAGGGTGGGGTCCCTATAGCTGATGGCAAATAGGCTTTATGGGATCCTCCATCCCCTCTTCAGGGGCTACTCACTGTGCCAAGATCATCATAAATACTTGTACAAGTGTATATATTACTCGCCTATGCCACCAGGCATGCAATTTCAGAAGCCAAAATGCAAGAACTCACCAAGATACTACTTCTCGCCTTCAATGTCCTGGCATTTTTGTTGTGGTCAATTCATTTCTTAAAGTATGCAACAGTGGGCTCTTAAAAAATGGCGTACAGTGGAACTTTTACCTCTTACGACCCCAAGTTAAAGCCTTCATAGAATGCCAGAATGGCCTACTTATCCCAACCATGCTAACGTTACAAAATTGGTGCATGGTCTTCCATATTGTTCTTGCTCCTGTTAGAGGCATTAGACTCAACTCGCAGCCTTTAGTGCACATTACTTTGTTGTGATCATCAGGCTTACTGGCACCTTCGTAGTAGAGGCCTTCCTATCTCTGACGTTGTCAAGATGGTCACTCCCATGGGCTTTTGGTTTACTATAACAGTGCCCCACTAGCCACCACACTTACAGCCCATCCTGTGTACCCTGGGTGTCAATATTTCACTTTGGGAACCCACCTTCCAAACACCTTCTGGCCCATCTCAAATGTGCTATTTTCCTACTGATTACACTCCCTTGTCACTAGCACTGCCCTATGCACGATGTCATTCAACTCATATCACTGATGCCAATCAAATGTCCAAAACACTCTAAACACATGCAGCAGACAGCTAATATTTTAGATGCTTTCCATGAAGGAAATCTCTCCCTGGCAGCCATGGGAGCTGATGAATACTTGGTTTTGGACTATTTATTGGCCACCCAGGGAGAGTTCTGTTCCCTTAAAAAGAGGCTGATTGCTGCATGTGGGTAGACAACACTAGCAAGGTGCCACCAATAAGTCAACAAAACAACAAAATGGACAAATCTTTAGCTAGGTTGACCTAGAGAAAAAGGAAGAAGACTCAAATATGTTGAATCAGAAAGAAGGAGGGGGACATTATTTCAAACATTACAGAAATAAAGATTATAAAGGAATACAATGAACAATCATATGACAACAAATTGGAACACTTACATCAAATGGGAAAATTCCTAGAAAGACAAAACCTACCAAAACTAACTCAAGAAGAAAGAGAAATTCCCCAACACAAAGAAGAGATAATATCAACTGTTCACAAAAACTTGCAAAAAGATAGAAGAGGGACAACACTAAGGCCAATGTTTACTCTTATTCCAAAACCATACAAAAATATCACAAGAAATTTCAGACCAAATCTGAAATCTGTTACAGGTATATAGGCAAATATATCCTCAACAAACACGAGTAAAATTAATCCAGTGGCATATGAAAAGAATCATACATGGGGCTGGGTTGGTGGCACAGCAGTTAAGTGTGCACGTTCTGCTTCGTCAGCCCAGGGTTTGCTCGGATCCTGGGTGCGGACATGGCACCGCTTGGCACACCATGCTGTGGCAGGCGTCCCACATATAAAGTAGAGGAAGATGGGCATGGATGTTAGCTCAGGGCCAGCCTTCCTCAGCAAAAAGAGGAGGATTGGCAGCAGTTAGCTCAGAGCTAATCTTCCTCAAAAAAAAAAAAAAAGAATTATACACCATGATCAAGTGGGACTTGTTCTACCTGCAAGGTTGGGTTAACATCCCAAAATCAATTAATGTAGTGCATCAGATCAATAGAGTAAAGAGTCAAATGGCACAATTATCTCAGTAGTCTCAGAGAAAGTATTTGGGGAAATCTAACACCATTTCATGATAAAAACGGGATCTGGAATAGAAGGAAATTTCCTCAAACTGATAATGAGCATCTATGAAAACCCATGTCTAATATTATATTTAATGGTGAAAGACTATATGCTCCCTCCCCTAAAAGATCAGAAATAATGTAAGGATGTCTGCTCTTGCTACTTCTACTCAACAACATATGGGAGGTTTTAGCCAAAACAATTAGACAAGAAAAGGAAATAAAATGCATGCAGATTGAATAGTAAGAAGTAACACTCTGTACTCACAGTTGACATATCTAGTATATAGAAAACCCTAAGGAATCCACTAAAAAAAGCCTTAGAATGCCTTTTAATAAAGTTCAGTAAGATTGTAGGAGAGAAGATCAATATAAAAAATCAACTGTATTTCTATAGGTTTGCAATAAAGTCCATATATAACAAACCTACAGCCAACATCATAGTCAATGGGGAAAAACTGAAGCCCATCCCTCTGAGAATAGGAACAAGACAAAGATGCTCACTATCACCACTCTTTTTTTTTTTTTGGAAGATTAGCCCTGAGCTAACATCTGCCGCCAATCCTCCTCTTTTTGCTGAGGAAGATTTCCCCTGAGCTAACATCCATCCCCATCTTCCTTCACTTTATATGTGGGACACCTGACACAGCATGGCTTGCCAAGCAGCACCATGTCCACACCCGGAATCTGAACTGGTGAACCCCAGGCCACCAAAGTGGAACATGCAAACTTAACCACTGTGCCACCGGGCCAGCACCTATCATCATTCTTATTCAACATATACTGGAGGTTTGGGCCAGGGCAATTAGGCAAGAGAAAGGAATAAAGGGAATCCAAATGGGGAGTGAAGAAGTGAAACTCTTTGTTTACAGATGGCATTATCTTATATAGAGAAAACCCTAAAGAATCCATTGGGAAACTATGAGAAATAATTAGCAACTACAGTAAAGCTGCAGGGTACAAAATCAACTTACAGGGGCTGGCCCGGTGGCACAGTACTTAAGTTCGTACCTTTTGCTTCAGCAGCCCGGGTTTCACCAGTTGGGCTCTGAGTGCGGACCTATGCACCACTAGTCAAGCCATGCTGTGGCAGGCATCCCACATATAAAGCAGAGGAAGATCGGCATGGATGTTAGCTCAGGGCCAGTCTCCCTCAGCAAAAAGAGGAGGATTGGCAGCAGATGTTAGCTCAGAGCTAATCTTCCTCAAAAAAAAAAAATCAACTTACAAAACTCAGTTGCATTTCTATACTCTAATAAAGAACTTACAGAAAGAGAACTCAAGAATACAATTCCATTCACAATTGCAACAAAAAGAATAAAATATCAGGGAATAAATTTAACCAAGGAGGTGAAGGACTTAGATAATGAAAACTACAAGACATTATTGAAAGAAATAGATGATGACGTAAAGAGATTCCGTGCACATGGATTGGAAGAATAAACATAGTTATGAGTGATGTCCGCAGCATGGCAGAGTGAACTTGCCCGGGACTCTCTCTCCTCCAACATACAACAAAAAGTAGCAACCATATTCCAACAGAAAATACCCTTACAGCACAAAAGTCCTTGGAGAGACACACAGCCACATGATGGAGGGCGGAGAGGCTGGAGCCCCCCTTGGAGGAGCTGGAACGGGGTAAGAGAGAACTTTGTTCCCTCCCCTAAAGACTGGGATCACTGCCATGGGTTAGGGAAGGAGTCGGGGAGGGGTTGCGTGTCCACAGGATCACCCACAACTCCCTAGGGCCCTTGCACCCTAGAGGGAAGTCCTCTAACAGGCAAAAGCTTTCATGTGGGATTACCTCATCAAGCCAAGACCCCAGGAGACCAGATAGCAAGAGCTGATTGGGAAACTGGGGACTGCCACGCTAGAGAAAATGCCCGCTCCACCCTCACTGGGCTGTGCCATCTCAGCTGAAGGCAGAGAGCTCAGAATATGCGACTCTCGACCCCCACCCAGTGGCGATAGGCTGTAATTGCAACCAAATAATAGAATGAGAAAGTCCCTACCTTCCAACATCAGGCACTACATCAAATTTCCACACCAGAGAGAAAACGATGAAGTACCCAGAATTCAGTCCTGAGGAGAGAGAACTATGTAAACTAAACAACAATGAATTCAAAATAGCTATCAAAAAACTCAGTGGGGTAAAAGAGAATATAGAGAAATAATTCAACAAGTTCAGGAGCTACTTCACAAAAGAGATTGAAACTATAAAGAAGAGTCAATCAGAAATATTAGACATGAAAGACACAATGAAAGAGATAAAACAAAATACAGATTCCCTGAATGCTCGTGTGAACACCATAGAGGAGCGAATCAGCATAATCGAAGATAGACATGTTGAATTGCTCCACACAGAGGAGGAGATAGAACTGAGACCCAAAAGAAATGAAGAAAATCTCCAAGAAATATCCAACTCAATGAGGAAATGCGACATAAGAATTATAGGTATTTAAGAGGGAGAATGGAGCAGAAAGCATGTTCAAAGAAATAATAGCAGAGTACTTCCCAAATCTAGGGAATGAAAGGGAAATGTGTGTGGAGGAAGCTTCCAGATTGACTAGATTTGTCAATGTAAAAAGACCTACTGCAAGGCATACAGTAGTAAAACTGGCAAAAATGAATGACAAAGAATACTCAGGGCAGCAAGGCAGAAGAAAATAACCTACAAAGGAAGCCCATCAGACTCCCAGCAGATTGCTCTGCAGAAACCTTACAGGCTAGGAGAGAATGGAATGACATATTCAAAACTTTAAAAGATAAAAATCTTCAGCCAAGAATACTCTATCCAGCAAAAATATCCTTCAGATATGAGGGAGAAATTAAATTTTTCCCAAACAGACAAAAGCTAAGGGACTTTGTCGCCATGAGACCCCCCACTACAAGAAATCCTCAAGAAGGCCCTCATGCCTGAAAAAAAGGAAAAAAGGGAGAAAGGGGTCACAAAACACAGAGGAAGGAGACAAATAGGTAGACAGAATCAGAATAAGATAGCAAATATTCAATGATAGCATTAGGCTAAAGGGAAGGAAAACACCAAAAACAAAGACAATCTTGTCACTTTAACCACAAACTCACAACACAAGTTGGAATAAGATATGAAAAAATAACTTAGGAGGGGAAAAGGAAAGGGACTGAATCAGTTTAGACTAAGGAAATAAGAGGCCATCAGAAAATGGACTATGTTATGCACGAGATTCTCAATAGAGACTTCAAGGTAGCCACTAAACTGAAAAGCAGGACAGAGACACAAAAAATAAATAAGGAAAAAACAAAGAAACACATCATTAAAAAACTACATA
Source organism: Equus przewalskii (assembly GCF_037783145.1). NCBI lineage: Eukaryota > Metazoa > Chordata > Mammalia > Perissodactyla > Equidae > Equus > Equus przewalskii. Next base: position 46,442,572 of record NC_091836.1, on the reverse strand, counting down.
ATTCAATGGGTAGAACAAAACACACAGGATGAGAAACAAAGGAAATGCAGGAAAACCAGAAAATGAGTGATATAATGACAGCATTAAGCCCTCATACATCAATAATCACCCTCAATGTAAAGGAATTGAATTCTTCAATTAAAAGACACAGAGTGGCAAGATGGATTAAAGAACAAGATCCAACAATTTGTTGCCTCCAGGAAACACATCTCAGCTCCAATGACAAACACAGGTTCAGAGTGAAGGGGTGGAAGACAATACTCCAAGCTAATGGCAAACAAAAGAAAGCAGATGTTGCAATACTTATATCAGACAAAGTAGATTTCAAGATAAGGAAGGTAAAGAGAGACAAAGAGGGGCAATATATAATGACCAAAGGGACACTCCATCAAGAAGAAATAATGCTTATAAATATCTATGCACCCAACACAGGAGCACCAAAGTTCATAAAGCAACTATTAACAAACCTAAAAGAAGACACTAAAAATAACACAATAATAGTAGGGGACCTCAACACCCCACTCACATCATTGGACAGATCATCCAGACAGAAAATCAACAAGGAAACAGTGGAATTAAACGAAAAGCTAAACCAGTTGGACTTAATGGACATATACAGAACATTCCATCCAAAAACAGCAGAATACACTTACTTCTCCAGCGCACATGGAACATTCTCAAGGATAGAGGATATGCTGGGAAACAAGGGAAGCCTCTACAAGTTTAAAAAATTGAAATAATAACAAGCATCTTCTCCGATCGTAATGCTATAAAGCTAGAAATTAACTGCAAGAAAAAAGCTGAGAAAGGCACAAGGATGTGGAGACTAAACAATATGCTATTGAACAAGCAATGGATCATTGAAGAAATTAAAGGAAAAATCAAAAAATATCTGGAGACAAATGAAAATGATAACACGCCATACCAACTCATATGGGATGCATCAAAAGCTGTATTAAGAGGAAAATTCATCGTAATACAGGCACACCTTAACAAACAAGAAAAATCCCAAATAAGCAATCTCAAATTACACCTAACTGAATTAGAGAAAGAAGAACAAACAAAGCCCAAAGTCAGCAGAAGGAGAGATGATAAAAATAAGAGCAGAAATAAATGCTATTGAAACCAAAAAGGCAGTAGAAAGGATCAATGAAACAAAGAGCTGGTCCTTTGAGAAGATAAATAAAATTGACAAACCCCTAGCCAGACTTACAAAGAAAAAAGAGAGAAAGCTCAAATAAAATCAGAAATGAAAGAGAAGAAATAACAACAGACTCCACAGAAATACAACAGATTATAAGAGAATACTATGAAAAACTATATGCCAACAAAATGGATAACCAAGAGGAAATGGATAAATTCTTGGACTCTTACAATCTCCCAAAGCTGAGTCAAGAAGAAACAGACAATCTGAACAGACCAATCACAAGGAAAGAGACTGAAACAGCAATCAAAAGCATCCCAAAGAATAAAATCCCAGGACCAGATGGCTTTCCTGGGGAATTCTACCAAACTTTCAGAGAGGATTTAATACCTATCCTTTTCAAGCTATTCCAAAAAATTAGGGAGGATGGAACACTTCCTAACACATTCTACGAGGCCAACATCACGCTGATACCAAAGCCTGACAAGGACAGTGCGAAAAAGGAGAACTATAGGCCAATACCACTGATGAACATAGAGGCAAAAATTCTCAACAAAATTTTGGCAACCCGAATTCACCAATTCATCAAAAGGATCATACAGCATGATCAAGTGCGATTCATACCAGGGACACAGGGATGGTTCAACATCCACAAATCAATCAATGTGATACACCACATCAACAAATTGAGGAATAAAAACCACATGATCATCTCAATAGATGCAGAGAAAGCATTTGACAAGATCCAACAGCCATTTATGATAAAAAATCTTAAGAAATGAGGATATACGGAAATTACCTCAATAAAGGCCATATATGACAAACCCACAGCCAACATCCTACTCAATGGGCAAAAACTGAGCGCCATCCCCCTGAGAACCGGAATGAGACAAGGATGCCCTCTATCACCACACTTATTCTACATAGTACTGGAGGTTTTGGCCAGAGCAATTAGGCAAGAGAAAGGAATAAAAGGAATCCAAGTAGGGAGTGAAGAAGTGACACTCTCGCTGTTTGCAGATGACATGATCTTATATATAGAAAACCCAAAAAAATCCATTGGAAAACTAATAGAAATAATTAACAACTACAGTAAAGTTGCAGGGTACAGAATCAACTTACAAAAATCAGTTGCTTTTCTATACTCCAATAGTGAACTTACAGAAAGAGAACTCAAGAATATAATTCCATTTGCAATCACTACTAAAAAGATAAAGTACCTAGCAATAAATTTAACCAAGGAAGTGAAGGACTTATACAATGAAAACTATAAGACATTACTGAAAGAAATTGATAATGACTTAAAGAGATGGAAAAAGATTCCTTGCTTGTGGTTTGAAAGAATAAACATAGTTAAAATGTCCATACTACCCAAAGCAATCTACAGCTTTAATGCAATCCCTATCAGAATCCCAATGACATTCTTCACAGAAATAGAGCAAAGAATCCTAAAATTCATATGGGGCAACTAAAGACCCCAAATTAATAAGACAATCCTGAGGAAAAAGAACAAAGCTGGAGGTGTCAAAATCCCTGACTTCAAAATGTACTACAAAGCCATAGTGACCAAAACAGCATGGTACTGGTACAGGCACACAGATCAATGGAACACAACTGAAAGCCCAGAAATAAAACCACACATCTACAGACAGCTAATCTTTGACAAAGGTGCCAGGAACATACAATGGAGAAAAGATAGTCTCTTCAATAATGGTGTTGGGAAAACTGGACAGCCACATGCAAAAGAATGAAAGTAGACCGCTATCTCATGCCATACACAAAAATAAACTCAAAATGGATCAAAGACTTGAAGATAAGTCCTTAAACCATAAAATTCCGGGAAGATAATATAGGTGGTACACTTTTTGACATCAAACTTAAAAGGATCTTTTCAAATACCATGTCCTCTCAGACAAGGGAAACAAAAGAAAAAGTAAACAAGTGGGACTTCATCAGACTAAAGAGCTTCTGCAAGGCAAAACAAACTAGAATCAAAACCAAAAGACAACCCATCAACTGGGAGAAAATATTTGCAAATCATATATCTGACAAGGGGTTAATCTCCATAATATATAAGGAACTCACACAACTGAACAACAAAAAAACAAACAGCCCAATCAAAAGATGGGCAGAGGATATGAACAGACATTTTTCCAAAGAAGATATACAGACAGCCAATAAATACATGAAAAGATGTTCAACATCACTAATCATCATGGAAATGCAAATCAAAACTATACCAAGATACCACCTTATGCCTGTTGAAATGATTATAATCACTAAGACTAAAAATAACAAATGTTGGAGAGGGTGTGGAGAGAAGGGAGCCTTCATACACTGCTAGTGGGAATGCAAACTGGTACAGCCACTATGGAAAACAGTATGGAGATTCCTCAAAAAACTAAAAATAGAAATACCATATGACCCAGCTATCCCACTACTGGGTATCTATCCAAAGAACTTGAAATCAACAATCCAAAGTAACATATGCACCCCTATGTTCATTGCAGCACTATTCTCAATAGCCAAGACATGGAAACAACCCAAGTGCCCATCAACTAATGATTTAATAAAGAAGATGTGGTATGTATATATATATATATACAGTGGAATACAATTAAGCCATAAAAAAGACAAAATCATCCCACTTGCAACAACATGGATGGACCTGGAGGATATTATGCTAAGCGAAATAAGGCAGACTGAGAAAGGCAAACACCATATGATTTCACTCATATGTGGAATATAAATAAACACATGGACAAAGAGAACAGTTCAGTGGTTACCAGGGGAATGAGGGTGAGTGGTGGGCACAGGGGGTGAAGGAGAGCACTTATGTGGTGACAGTCAAGAAACAATGTACAACTGAAATTTCACATTGATGTAAACTATTATGAACTCAGTAAGAAAAAATCAACTGTATTTCAATCGAAAAAGGAAATTAAGAAAAATCCATTTACAATAGCATGAAAAAGAATATAATACTTAGAAATAAATTTTTTAAAGTAGTACAAAAAATACTTTGAAAACTACAAACCATTGTTGAAAGAATTTAATAAAGATCTAAATAAATAGGAAAACATCCCATGTTCATAGATCAGAAGACATGACATTGTTCATGGAATACCACCCAAAATGATCTACAGATTCAATACATTTCCTACCAAAATCCCCCTGCCTCCTTTATAGAAATTGGCAAGCTCTTTTATGCATTCATATGAAATTGTAAGGGAGCCAGGGTAGCTAAACTAATCTTGATAAAGAAAAAGGAGGAGACTTCACATTTCCTTTTTTTAAAACTTACTACTAATCAATAGTAGTCAAGACAGCATGGTACTGACACAAAGACAGACATACATCTCAATGGAATAGAATTGAGATTTCAGAAATAAACCCATACATCTATGGTCAACTGATTTTGAAACAGTGCCAATAATGGGAGAAGAATATCATTTTTATGAATTGTTGCTGGGACAACTGCATATAGGCATATGCAAAAGAATGAATACACTATATATAAAAATTTACCAGAATGGATCAAAGACCTAAATATAAGAGGTAAAATTATGAAATTCTTAGAAAAAAACATAGGGAAAAATATTCATGCCCTTGGATTTGGCAAAGAATCCTTAGATATGAAACCAAAATAAAAAATAGCAAAAGAAAAAATAGATAACTTGGACTTCAACAAAATTAATAACTTTTGTGCTTCAAAGGACAGCGTAAAAAAACTGAAAACATCAATTGGAACTCTTGTGCACTTTTTTTTGTTTGAGGAAGATTAGCCCTGAGCTAACATCTGCTGCCAATCCTCCTCTTTTTTCTGAGGAAGACTTGCCCTGAGCTAACATCCGTGCCCACCTTCCTCTACTGTATATGTGGGACACCTACCACAGCATGACTTGCCAAGCAGTGCCATGTCCGCACCCAGGATCCGAACCGGTGAACCCCAGACTGCCGAAGTGGAATGTGCGAACCTAACCGCTGCACCACCAGGCCAGCCCCTCTTGTGCATTCTTGATGGAAATGTAAAATGTTGCAGCTGGAATGGAAAACAGTATGATTGTTCCTCAAAAAAATTATAAACAGACTAACTATATGATCCAGCAATTCCATTTCTGGATGTATATGCAAAAGAATTAATGCAGTGACTTGAACAGATTTTCATACACCCATATTCTTAGGAGCATTATTCTCAATAGCCAAAAGGTGGAAGCAATCTTAGTGACCCTAAATGGAGGAATGGATCAATAAAATGTGATATATACATACAATTAAATATTATCCAGCTTTACACAATGCTCTTAAAGATACTCAACAAAATGAAGACATGGCAAAAGTCAAGAAAATGATGTATGAACGAAATGGAAATATGAAAAAAGAGATAGAAAACATAGAAATCAAAAAGAAATTCTGGAGGTGAAAAGTACATTAACTGAAATGAAAAAATTCACTAGAGGGATTCAAAGGCAGATTTGAGCAGACAGAAGAAAGAATTAGTGAACTTGAAGATAGGACCATGGAAATTACTGAGTCTCAGGAACAGAAAGAAAAAAGATTGAAGAAAAGTGAACAAAGCATAAGGAACCTGTGGGAGACCATCAAGGGGACCAACATACACATTTTGGAAGTCCCAGAGAAGGAAAAGAGAGAGACAAAGGGAGAGAAAATATTTGAAGAAATAATGGTTGAAAACTTACCAAGTTTGATGAAACACATGAATATAAACATCCAAGAAGCTCAACAAACATCAAGTAGGGTAAACTCAAAGAGACCCACACCAAAACACATTACAATCCAACTGTCAACAGCCAACAAGAAAGAGAGAATCTTGAAAGCAGCAAGAGAAAAACAACTCATCACACACAAAGGATCATCAATAAGCTAGTGAGCAAATTGCTCATCAGAAACGATGGGAGCCAGAAGTCAGTGGGCTGATATAGTCAAAGTGCTAAAAGAAAAAAAAACCTAAAAAATTGTCAACCAAGAATCCTATATTGGGCAAAACTGTCCTTCAAAAGTGAGGGAGAGGGGCCAGCTGGTGGCATAGTGGTTAAGTTTGCACACTCCACTTCAGTAGCCCCGGGTTCACAGGTTTGGATCCTGGGTGTGGACCTACACAGTGCTCAGAAAACCATGCTGTGGTGGTGTCCCACATACAAAATAGAGGAAGATTGGCACAGACGTTAGTTCAGCCACAATCTCTCTCAAGCAAAAAGAGGAAGATTGGCAACAGATATTAGCTTAGGGGCAATCTTCCTCACCAAAAAAAAAAAAAAAAAAGTGAGGGAGAAATTAAGACATTCTCAGGCAAATAAAAGCTGAGGGGTTTGTTGCCACTAGACCTACCCTGCAAGAAATGCTAAAAAGAACCCTACAGGTTTCGGGCTGGCCCTGTGGCCCAGTCGTTAAGTTTGCGCACTCTGCTGCAGCAGCCCTGGGTTTCACCAGTTCAGATCCTGGGCGTGGACATGGCACCGCTCTTCAGGCCATGTTGAGGCGGCATCCCACATGCCACAACTAGAAGGACCCACAACTAAAAATATACAACTATGTACTAGGGGGCTTTGGGGAGAAAAAGGAAAAATTAAAAAATCTTAAAAAAGAATCCTACAGGTTGAAATGAAAGGACACTAGAACATAAAGCGACACAAAGAAATAAAGGTCTCAGTAAATGTAAATGCACAATTATAAAAGCTAGTATTATAACAATCTGTAACTAGACTTTTTATTTTCTACATGACTTATGAGACTAATTTTTTTTAATTATTAGTGTAAAAGCTAGTAGTGTAACTTTTGTTTTTAACTCCACATGTTGTTTTCTACATAATTTAAGGGACTGATGCATTTTTTTAAATTATTAGTTTATATTTTGGGACACAAAATGTATAAGGCTGTAATTTGGGGACAGCAACAACTGAAAGGAGTGAGGATGGAGATTTTGAGGAAAGGAGTTTTTGTATATTATTAAACTGGTATAAATTCAAATTAGAGTATTATAACTTTAGGATTTTAAATGTCATCTCCGTGGTAATCACAGTGAAAATAGCTATAGAATATACACAAAAGGCAATGAGATAGGGACTTCAACTTTACTACCAAAAATAACAACACAAAGGAAGACAGTAATGCAGTAAATGCAGGACAAAAAAGCTGTAAGGCATATAGAAGTCAAATAGCAAAATGACAGAAGTAAGTCCCTCTTCATCAGTAAACCTTACAAAGTAAGGAAATTCTGACGTATCTACAGTGGATGAACCTTGAGGATATTGGCTAAGTGAAATAAGCCAGTCACAAAAGGACAAAGACTGTATGATTCCGCTTATAGGCGGTATCTAGAGTAGTCAGAACCGGAGAGACAGAAAGTAGAATAGGGCTCACGAGGGTGGAGGAAGAGGGAGATGGGGTTTACTGTTTGATGGATGCGGAGTTCCAGACTTGCGAGATGAAGAGCTCTGTGGATGGACAGGTAGTGGTGGCTGCACAGCAATGTAAATGGACACAATACTGTACACTTAAAAATGGTTAAGACTGTAAATTTTATACACATATTTTGCCACAATACAGTTTTAAAAAGAACAAGTCAGTTATTGAGATTTGCTACAACATGGCTATCCCTTAAAATATTTATAAGTGACTTACGTTAATCACAAAGACCACGTATTATATAACCCATTCACATGAAAGTCCGGAATAGGGAAATCTGTAGAAACAAAGTAGATTAGTGATTGCCTGGGCGGGAGCTGGGAGGAGGAGGATGGAAGCTAGCAGAGTGATAGCTAAATGGGAGAGAAGTTTCTTTTGAGGTGATGGAAATGTTCTAGAATTGCCTGTGGTGATGATTGCATGTATCTGTAAATGTACTGCAACCATTGAATTGTAAACTTTAAAGGGGTCCATCGTGTAACGTGCATTGTATCTCAGTAAAGCTGTTCAAATAAATAAATAAATGCAATAGGAGTTTTGATACATCTGTTAAGCATATTAAGAGTTTCCAGGTACATCCCAAATTTACATAGCCTTTTATTATTTTTTTATATCAGTAAAAATAAGAATCCAGTTGCCTTGGGGCTATCATAGCTTTTTGTTTTTAATTGAGGTTATGATAGTTTCCATCATAGCTGTTTTTGCATTTCACAGTTCTCTTAGGGAAACATTCAAAAACTGATGTAAAATAAATTTCCATCCAGTGTAAAATGTACACCTAAGAGTTTTACTGAACACATCTGGTCGCTTGTGGTTGGCTTGAGAAGAGTCCTGCTCTCGAGGGCTGTGTGTTCAAATTTCTCACCAGAGCCAAGCTCTCTCAAGACCGTGGGATCTTTCTGGAAAGTACCAAGTGTGTGGGAGTGGGGAAGGGACGGGTGGAAGGCTCAAGCTGTCGAGAGTCAAGGATGAAAACGGAGCCAGGCTCTTTATTACGTATGGTGAGGTCATTGATCAGTGTCATTGTAAACAAGGGTCACGGTTCCATGAGCGGCCTCGCAGCGTGATCCCAAGACCCTGACCCCGGTCCGGCCTGACCTGGACGCTCCTCTTGCTCTGGACAAGGGCTTAGTTCTATCTGGAAACTGACTCCGGAATTCCCTGTACACACTTGTCCCCCGAGTTCAGAAAGAGCTGCAGGGTCCAACCAGGTGTCGAGACCCAGTTCCGTTTACATGCGACTGCCGCTGGCGGGGACAGATTCACGACGGGGGCGGGGCCTTGCGAACTGTCCAATCAGGGGCGCTGCTGAGGTAGGTGGGTGGAGCGACGCATGAGCTGCCTGCACGTCTCTGCTCGCTCCGGGCTGCTTCGGCCTCCCGACTGCCAGGTGACGGTCTGGCGGCTCTCCCTCTGCCCCGCTCGCGCTGCCACCGGCGCCGCCGCGGGAGCCAAAGAGACGACGCCGGGGACGCCGGAAGCCGGGAAATGGTGAGCGTGCGGCCCCGGGGTGAGGACGCGGGAGGAGCGGCTGGTGGAAAGCGGCGGGGCGGGCCCGGCCTCCCGCGGTCCCCTCCGGGGTCTGCAGCCCCGAGTCCGCGGTGGCGCCGCTCGGCCCTCAGGCCCCTCCGGCCGTAGCGTGGGGGCGGGGCTGGCAGCCGGGCCCCGGGCGTCCTGTGGTCCCTGCGCGCGGCGACTTGGGCCGGAGCGTCTCTGGGCCGCTGTGCGCCCGCAGCCCCGCGTGTCCCAGACGGTGCGGGGCCCGCGGGAGGGCCCGCAGGACAGTCGGGCCTCGGTCTCCGGGGTCCGTGCCCGGAGGGGCTGCGGTCTGTGGGTCCCCAGGGCCTCCTTTCTCCTCGGAGGGGACCTGTTTTCTCCTGAGTTTTACAAATGTCTGGGGAGCAGGATCTCAAATCCACTACCCTGTCCCCCCAGGTCTTCCAGGACCGACAGTAAATCCCTGAATTTCCAGATCCCTCCCGCACTCCCCTCCCCGATTCACAGCATCGTTATCAACTATTCGTTCTCTGTGGTGCGTTTCAAGCAGACGCAGTATTTTGTTCATCATTTTTCCACAGAGCCATGAATGGCTCTTTTTAAATATTTGTTTTGTGTGTGTGGATATTTTACACGAGAGAAAAGCAGCCTATAACTGCCTGGAACCACGTTGTATGAAATCCTCGTGCGTCTCCCCCAGGATCTTCCTGGGCACAGACATCCTGTGGGAAATCCTCTGGGTGCAGGTTCCTCTTGAGAAATTTTCCTGGGTGATCTGTCCTGTCAGCACTGTCCCCACCTGGTTTGTCAGCCTGAAAAGATTTGTTCACTTCTTTGAGCCTGTTTTTCAATAAATGTAAAATTTGGTCCATCAATAGAGTTTGAAAGACAGTATAAAATATTTTCAAAGACGCAGAAAGAGGTGAATTTCAGAGAAAGTAAAATATTCCAGTATTACTTTGCATTTGTTAAAAATCTTTTCCTTTTTTTCCATCCCTGAGCTTGTGTAGTTCTTTTCTGAGGTTTGTTCTTTCCTGAGCTTGTGTAGTTCGTTTCTGAGGTCTGTTCTTTGCTTTTGGATGTTTTCAAGTGAAACTCTGGGGCTTGGACTTACAACACCTAGAATTGTTCAAATATGATAAATTGTTTGCAAAACAACTTCTTGCCATGGAAATAGTAATTAACTGACATCTTCATTTTGTGAAAGAACAGATGTTTGTGAGTTTTCTGGTTGAACTAGAAAAGGTGCCTTACGATTTTCTTCCATGCTTTCCACATAAAAACTGGGTTTGAGTGAATTTGCTGGTTCTTCAAACACTGGGTTTGTGTATTTAAAATATCAGATCGTGGGGTGGGCCGGGTGGTGCACCTGTTAAGTTCACACGTTCTACTTCGGCGGCCGGGGGTTCGCTGGTTCGGATCCTGGTGCGGACATGGCACCGCTTGGCAAGCCATACTGTGGTAGGCGTCCCACGTATAAAGTAGAGGAAGGTGGGCACGGATGTTAGCTCAGGGCCAATCAGCAGAAGGAGGATTGGCAGCAGTTAGCTCAGGGCTAATATTCCTAAAAAAGTAAATAAATAAATAAAAATTAAAAAAAATTAAATATCAGATCACCTCCAGTGAGGAGCAGAGCCTGAGGGCAGTGAGTCTAAGCTAAGGCCCCCTTGAGCCTGCAGAGGGAAGGCCTTGAAGGCCCAGTTGTCCTTCCTGGGGAGCCTCCCCTGCAGGTGTCCTACTGCTCACACCCCCATGGAAGGAGCCTTTATCCTGAGAGGAGCTGCAGAGCCCTGGACAGCTGGGGGTGCACGTGCTCATGGGGTGGGGAGTCACGCCCTTTCTGAGCTTGTCGCTGTGGTTCCCTTGGGCTTGTTTCTAGACATAACTGGAGTTTTGCATGCACAGTGTAGGTGCACTCAGAGAGTAATACGTTTACACTGAGAAAGTCTGTGAGAGTCAGGAGCTCTGTGTCCTGGATTAGGGCCCATTAATCTGGGGGTCCATTTGGGTCAGAACCTTAAACTGGATCCAGCCAAGTTTCCTCACCGTGAGAATGGAGCCTGAGAGAGGGAGCATGTACACTGTTCCCTGGGGAGAGGAGGGTGTGTGGGGCTCCCAGAGCTCCTTCCTGTGGCTACTCAGGTGCCCTCCCCTCACTTCTTGGGGAGAGTCTGGACCCTGAGCTTAGGAAGGTGTTTAGCTTTCTAAATGTGGTTTTTCCTTCCTAACTCTGGGGAAACAGGCTGCTTGTCTGATCTGATTCGAATATTCATGTTTTTTTCCTTTGGATTCCTTGACCAATTGAATACAGGGGCCCTGTCACTGTAGTTTCCCTTAGCATTTTGTAATTTTATTCCCCATGTGAGGATGTAACATTTTTAGTTTCTTCTGCTTTCAAAATGTTACGTTGATTGAGGGATATGATGTGAGTAAGGCAAGAAAATTGTGGAACCAAATAGAATTTTGGTTACATTGAGGCACGAGAACCTCACGATGTGAGATGGGTGTTTTTAAGTTCTCAGGTGAATTTTCTTTTTTGGTGAGGAAGACTGGCCCTGAGCTAATATCTGTTGCCATTCTTCCTCTTTTTGGTGAGGAAGATTGGCCCTGAGCTAACATCTTTGCCCATCTTCCTCTATTTTGTATGTGGGATGCTGCCACGTCATGGCTTGATGAGCGGTGTGCAGGTCCACACCTGGGATCCTGCGAACCCTGGGCCACCAAAGCGGAGTGCACAAACTTAACTAGTACGCCACTAGGCGGCCCCACGTTTTCCAGTTTTTGATCATTTTGTGTGTGTCCATGTCCCTAGGGAACTTTGACATTTAAAAGGCTGTACTATTCCTAAGGCAAATGAATTCCTATTTTAATGGATGTGAGGAATGTAGTTGAATTTTTATCTTAATTAATATGAGGAAAATTACTCATATTATGTAAATCTTTGAGAATTCTACTACATTTAAGTGGTCCTTAGTTTTTAGGGAGAGATGCTTTTCCTTAGGGGAATGCCGATGGGGGAAGATACACCTTCTCTTTAAGGGCATCGTTCTTGTCTTTGAGGCATTGTGAATGTTTAAAGCAGATGTACAGTGCATGCTCAACAGGCCACGTCAGGCCCTCTTGGAAAAACAAGGTCAGGCCGAATTAGTTTTTAACCAAATGGCTTCCTCAGATACCCCAATATATGCTATTGCTTGTCATTTATTTATCACTTTGGGGGACAAAAAGGATCTATCAGGGGATTACTTCATTGGTGCTGACCAGAAAATTCCAGACTGACCAGTTAAGACTGCGTTCCTGGGGGAGGTTGAAGCCGAAGCTAGGTGAGGTGTTAAGTCTTGGTGGGCTTAGGTCAGGTGACTCCATGTGCAGCCTGTCATTTCTTTTTAACAGTGGCAGGCCCAAGGAGAAGAGAGCGAGAGCATGAGCAGACCAGGGGCCTCTGCCTTTATTGGGGTCCAAGGGTGGGGTGGCTAGGGTTTCACGGGTTCACTCTTTAATGGCAAACTTATAGGAACAGGAATAAAAGCGCAGGATGGGAAAAGCAGGGTCACTCAAGTCGTTGGTTATCTAGGTCACCCAGGGCTTTCTAAATAGGGAGCTTCTTGGGTGGGGCAGCATGGCTCTTTATCTGGCAGTGTAGCTGCCAGCGGATGTCTTTGAAACAGGTGCCTCCACAGTCAAAAGCTTAATGTCAGGCACTTACATTACAATCAAAAAGTGCCGTATTGTCAGGCACTTACGCTGCACACCGTGCCATGCAGGGCCACCTGGGAAAGACACCAGGGTTGTCAGGAGGCAGAAGACCCCGTTGGATAGTGTTTAGGCTACAGACTTTATTGGGGTTTCTCCAGGACAGGCAAAGCACAGCTGAGCGAGCAGTTTAGGACTGGCTGTTTGAATAATTTTGGTGGGCTTTGGGCTATAGGGGTGATCCCTAGTTGCCTGGCTCCTGGCCCTGAGACTATTAAGGAGGGAGGTTATTGCTCCCCGGGGGTGCACAGCCAGAGAAAGGAGGGTGAGGTCCGCTCTGGGCTCTGGATTGGTTTGTTTGCATGTTAAAGACGTGTGCCCAGCTGGGCCCTTTGCTGTCTCTAAAAATCAGCTCCCCCAGGGAAGGGCAGTCTCTCCCCAGCCAGAAAGGTTTTTTAAGATGTCATAACATTACAATATACAGAAAATTAAAAATATTTACAGTACAATCAGTCCTCTGATGTTTTGTCATCATATTAAGGAAAGATTTGGGTGATTATAGTGGAGATTTCTAGAGAGTTAGGCGTAAGTTTCCCTGAACAGCATAGAAAATATTTTATTATGAGAATAAAGGAGGAAGACAAGTAGAAATACAAGGAGTCTGCAGGCCAGCCCGTAGCTAAGCTCCCCATTATATGGCATTAGCCAAAATCAATCTGAAATTCTGGGCGTCTCTAACATTATCTTGGTGGAGTTGTGAAGTGTGTTGGGATGTACTCAGGTCAAGGTGGCGGTTCTGTTGTGGGAGGGTATGAAATGATAAGTTAGTAAAGTATGTGTGATACCAGCTCAACACAAGGTTGACATAAGGGAAGCCATATTGTAGAAAAGAAACCATATTGTAACTTTGAATGACCTGTGACTGACTAACCCAGCTGGAGTTGCACCCTCCAGGAGATCCACCTGCTCTGTAGATTTTATGACCCCAACTTGTGTATGTACCTCCCAGCTGCAATAAGACAGGAACTTTGTTCTTTGAGTTCCTTAGGAATGTGCTGACCCCAAACAGAGAGTCTATGCTGACAGCCATCATCAATGGAGACTGGAAGACTCCATAACATCAGAGGGTCAACATTCCTAACCCCTCCCCTATAACCCACTGGCCTATATAACTGCTTCAAGATTCTGTGTCCCCTTAACATGGTTCTTTAGGATGCTAGTCCACCATCTTCTGATTTGCCAGCTTCTCTCTTAATAAATGCCCTTTCTCTGCCACCATCTTGCCTCTTGAAGATTGGCTTTTGTCTTGCAGCAAGCAGATCATGCCCCTTTGCTCGGTAACATCTGTAAAGATGAGTGGTGTTTGAGTGTAATTAAAGGGAAGGAGTGGTCATGGCAGTCATGGTGGAAAGCAGGAAGAGATGGGAGAAGGCACTGGGGAGTGAGTGGTCCTCTTACCAGGAGTCAAGGAGTTGACTGATAAGAGGCAGGTGCCTCCTGGGGCTTATGAGTTGTTAGAATGGTGCAGACAGTAGTAAGCTCTGCCAGATTTCCCTTTAGGCCTGGGATTGTAGGGGTGTCCATTTTAGCAGAGAGCCAGGAATATACCAAGATCATGGGCTAAGCAGACAACGAGCTCAGAAACATAGAATCCCTATATTAAAGGAAGAGAAGCAATAGTCCTGTGTCCACTTCATGCCGTAGGAGAGGCAGTCCATAAGGTCACTGGGGAGGAGGTTTTAGTATTAAGATGAAGTTGTCTCCAGCACAGGTGGTGAAGACATCTCCAAAGGTGAACCTTGGGCTGAGGTGATGTCGTCTGAGGCGACGTCCTCTCCAGCAGTTACTTCCTGGGCTGGGGTGATGTCATCTGGGATGTGGGACTGGAGTATCCCTTCCAAGTGGGTACCTACCCCAGTAGATTTGGGTCTTGGTGTTTGCCATGTTTGGTTGAAACCATGGCTTACTTGCAGGCTTTTTGGCCTTCAGACTGTAAACCAGTGAAAGCACCCAGACCAGGAGTAGTTAGTCAGCAGAATGGTATGCAGCTGCACCTGACGGGGCTTCTTGTTTTGTTGTGAAGTCTAGGCTCAGATGGTTCCTGTATCAAAGGAATAACTGTCTGACCCGTGGACAGTTTATGGTGGATGGGTCCCAGGAGAGAGTGAGCCCTGGATCTGACCTCTAGCCTTATGGGATGGGGGCAAGACTGAAAACTTGGAAAGATGGGTTAAGGCCAGGTAGAGAAGGTCTAGCTCTGGGTTATTTAGTTTGCTTATCAAAGGCTTGCTTCAAGTTGGACCCTTTGCTATCTCAAGAACTGGCGAGCCCAGGCAGGGGCAGTCTCCCCAGCCAAAAAGATTTTCTAAGCTGTCAAACATCATAATATACAGAAATTCAAAAATATTTACAAAAACAAAACCATTATACAAAACCTCTTTAGTGAAGGGGTAATTCTCCTCAGTGCTTCTCCTTTGAACAGCTGGATTTGGCCTCTTCTTAAGTCTGGAAGAATGAACGACACCTCACAGTGGATTGCCACAACCTGGAGGCTGTGGTCACACCAAATAAGCCCCGTACCCAGTCCCCAACATCATGGAAATTACTGACTCCACCCAATCAGCAACTGGTAAACACTCTGCCTCTGCTCTCACAGATTCGGCTAAGTCTGTTCTGTCCAGTCCTGTGTCCACAGCCTCTCAGCTGCATTGGGCATTCCCCTCTGAAGGGACGTGGTGCCCCTTTACTGGGTTACCCTCAGGGAACCTCACCACCATTGCCAGTGCACACAGCCTCTGCAGGCAGGGTCTGAACTGCATTGCCCTTGCTCCAGGAGCACAGGGATGACATTACATTAACGACATCCTCTTCTGAGGAAGTTCATTTCATATTCAGGACATACAAGTATTGAACAGAGGAGCTCACAAAAAGCAGATGGGCCATAACCCACACATAAAGGGAGATGCCTGACACCTTGGTTAATTTCCTCAAACTTATTTGATAAACAAGGGGCCACTCTGTCCCTGACACCATGAAGAAATAGCTATTGTCCCTCTCAGCACCCACAAGGTTGGCTAGATTATTTTGGTCTTCTGGAGATAACATATTCCTTGCTTTTACTTAAGCCCATTTATGCTGTTACTTGCAAATTGGCCCACCTTGAAGGCACTCCTATCACAGAAGGCTCTAGACTGTGTTTAAATTGCATCCAACAGGGACTCTGGCTAGCGCCCTCGGTGTCTCCTTCAGTATAGAGGCCTCAGACCTTCCAGCGTGCCTCCTGGAGTTCCCATGATGGCCTTAAGTTGTCCGTGGGCTTCTGATGCAAGACCCTGCCCTCCTCAGCCCACACTATATGTCATTAGAGCTGCAATTACCACCAAGTACTGGGCTCTCCTGTAAATAGGGGTTCTCCTGGGCCCTGAGCATGTCACCCTCCCCCCAGCTGCCCATTATGACTCAGGACCTGGAAACAGCACCCCAGGAGCTCAGCACGGCTACCAAGACCTTGCAGTCATTGCTAGATTCTGTGGTAAGACTTGGAGCCAAACCTGCACCCTCCAGCATATCCCACCTGCAGGAGGAGGTGGCCTCTCCTCCCCCCAGTCCCCTGCCAAATGCCATGGTGCTAAAGGAGGTCACTCCTCTCCCAGACCCCTTGGCTCCCTGAGGAGTCCCTTGGGTTTAACTGAGTGAGCAGCAATGGAGAGTTCATGGACTTCAGGTGACATCGTCACAATCTTACATGATGGAGCTCAGGACAAGTCATTGCTTTTCATCCCTTAATCGGGGACATCCTTGATGAAGGATGGGACCCAGGTTGGACAACTGACCAAACATCAGGCAGTCATCTGAGCTATGACCAACAGTTAGCTCCATCTGTACATGGAAAACTGGACATCCACATGCAAAAAAAAAAAAAAAAAAAAAAAAGAATCTAGACATAGACCTTACACATTTCACAAAAATCAACTCATCTGTACATATCTTAGAGAAAGACTCTTAGGTCTGTCTCTGAGAGTTCCCCTTTGTGGTAAAAGGACTCTGAGAATCTCTTGCCTGACAGGTACCCAAGATAGAAATAAAAGGAACACTTATCTCCACATATGCTAAATCCACAGTACAAGGCCTCACCAGGACACTCCTTATCCAAGTCAAACTTGCAGCCACTACTGTTAGGAACCAAGGCACTCTTTCCCTTCTCAGTTATATGGTGCTGGGCTCGTGTCATCAAATGGATGTACCATGGATTGCTTATCCATTCGCCTATTGGAGGATATCTTGGTTAACTAGGTTTTGGCAATTATTGATAAAACCCCTGTAAACATGCAGCTTTTTGTGTGAATATAAGCTTTCAACTTATTTGGGTAAAGAGTGTGATTGCTAGATTTTGTGGTAAGAGTACGTTTAGTTTTTTTAAAAAACTACCTGGCTTCCAAAGAAGGCACAGCATTCTCCATTCCCACCAGCAGTTATTGAGGATTCCTCTTGCTCCAGATCATTGCCATCGTTTGATGTTCTTAGTGTTTTGAAATTTTAGCTATTCCACTAAGAGTGTAGTGGTTACCTCCTTGTTTTATTTGCAATTCCCTGATGACCTATTATGATGAGCATCTTTTCATGTGCTTATTTCCCATCTGTATATTTCCTTTGGCAAGTTGCGTGTTCACATCTTTAGCTCATTTTTACTTAGGTTCTTCTTATTGTTGAGTTTTAAGAGTTTTCTCCCAGGCTACAGTTTGTCTTTTCAATCTCTCTACACTGTCTTCTGCAGAGCAGCAATTTTTTGTTTCAGTGAAGTCAAACTTACCATTCTTTTCTTTCATGAATCTTGCTTTTCGTATTGTATCTAGATTTCCTCCTATGTTATTTCCTAGAAGTTTGATAGTTTTGTATTACATTTTAGATCTATGTTCCATTTTGAGTTAATTTTTGTGAAATGTGTAAGGTCTATGTCTAGATTGTTTTTGTTTTTTGGCATGTGGATGTCCAGTTTTCCAGCACTATTTGTTGAAAAGACTCTTTTTCTCCATTGAATTGCCTTTGGTCCTTTGTCAGAGATCAGTTGACTAAATTTCTGTGGCTCTATGGGAAATCATTGACTTCTGTATATTACCATTGTATCTTTCAACCTGTCTATACTTTTATTAGTTCTAGGAATTTTCTTTGTGTGGGTTCTTTGAAATTTTCTTCATAGACAATCATCATATGCAGTAAAGACAGTTTTATTTCTTACTTTCCATTATGTATACTGTTTCTTTCTTTTTCTTGTCTTATTTAATTAACTATGACTTTTTGTACTAGGAATTGATCTCACAGGAAAATATCTAGTTTTTCATCACTAAGTATGATTTTAGCTGCAGATTTCTTGTAGATGTTCTTTCCCAAGAAGAGGAGGTTCCCTTCTTTTCTTAGTATCATAAATGGATGTTGGGTTTGGTCAAATGCTTTTTCATTTTCATTTACGGGCATACCTTGGAGATATTGTGCGTTCAGTTCCAGACCACTGCAATAAAGCAAGTGACATGAATTTTTTGGTCTCCCAGTGCATATAAAAGTTGTGTTTATACTATGTTGCAGTCTTTTAAGTGTGCAGTAGCATTATGTCTAAAAAATAACGTATATACCTTAATTAAAAAATTTTTTGTTGCTAAAACGTGCCGACCATCATCTGAGCCTTCACTGAGTCATAATCTTTGATGGAGGGTCTTGTAAAAAGTGCAAAATATGTGAAGCAGATTAAAGTGAGGTACGCCTGTACCCTCCTTTGATTTCTGGGATTAATAATTTCTGTCTTCCCTCTTTTTTTCTTGCTTTTCTTGGTTATCTTGATGTTTATCAATTTTATTAATCTTTTCAAAGAACCAGCTTTTGGTTTTGTTAATTTTCTCTATTGATTTCCCACAATTGCATTGATTTCTAATTTTTATTATTTCTTTTCTTGTACTTTGGGTTTAATTCACTTTTCCTTTTGTAATTTCCTAAGGTAGATATTTACATATTGATTATCAGTCTTTCTTCTTTTCTTTTGTATGCATTCAGTAGTATAAATTTCCCTCTGGACGCTGTTCTTGCTGTATCCCACAAACTCTGATAAATTGTATTTTCACTTCAAAATAATTTTTTATTGCTCTTAAGACTTCTTTTATTCATGTATTATTTAGAAGTGTGGTGTTTAATCTCCAATATTTGGAGGTTTCCCAACTTCTGTTATTGATTTCTAGATTAATACCATTTTGCTCTGAGAGTATATTTTTTATGATTTCTATACTTTCAAATCTGTTAAGGTGTGTTTTAGGTACCAGAATGTTTCCTGTGACCTGGAGAAGAATGTGTGTTCTGCTGCTGTTACATGAAGTATTTCAAATGGATTTCAGTTAAATCTAGTTGTTTGGTGATGCTATTCAATTCAAATATGTCCTTCCTGATTTTCTGCCTGCTGGAACTCTTATTAATTCCTAACAGGGAGGTGTCGAAGTCACCAATTATGATAGTGGGTTCATATATTTCTCCCTTAGTCATATCAATTTTGCCTCATGGATTTTGCCACACTGTTGTTATGTACATACACATGAAGAATTGCTGTGTCTTCTTGGACTCTTCACCCCTCATCATTATTGTAATGTCGCTCTTTATCCCTGCAAGTTTTCCTTGCTCTGAAGTCTGCTTTGTCTGAAGTTAATATAGCGATGCCAGCTTTCCTTTGTTTAGTGTTAGCATGGTATGTCTTTCTCCATCCTTTTGTCTGTGTGTTTATATTTAAAGTGTGTTTCTTGTGAATAACATATAATTAGATATCTTTTTATCTGCTGTGACAGTTTCTTTCACTTGTATTTAGAGCATTGACTTTTAAAGTGATTATTGATATAGTTGGATTAATAGCTCCCATAATTTTTTGTTTTTTCTATTTGTTGCCCTTGTTCTTTGTTTCTTTTTTGTCTTCTACCTTTTGTCTGCCTTTTCTGGCTTTAATTGAGCATTTTGCCTGATTCCATTTTTCTCCTTTCTTAGTATATCAGTTACACATTTTTAAAACTTTTTGAGTGGTTGCCCTTGATTTTTCAGTAGATGTTTACTACTAACCTGAGTCCTCTCTCAGGTAGCACTGTACCACTTCACTGGATGTGCAGGTACCTCATAACAAAGCGTTGCAATTTCTCCTTTCCTGTCCCTTGTAACATTGCCGTCGTTCATTTCACTTATCCAAAAGTTATAATTACTGAATTATGTTGTTACTATTATTATTTTGAACAAACTGTTACATGTCAGGTTAATTAAGAAGAAGAAGAACAAGTGATTTTATTTTACCATCATGCATTCCTTCTGTAGTGCTGTACCTTTTCTTACCATTTTCTTCCTTTCTCATGAATTTCTTTAAACATTTCTTGCAGAGCAGGGTACCATGACAGATTCTCTCCATTTTTGTTTGTCTCAGAAAATCTTTATTTCTCCATCAGTTTTGAAGGCTAATTTTTGCTCAATACAGGATTTTAGTTGGGTGGCTTTTTTTCTTTCAACACTTTATTTCACAAAGCTCCCTTCTTGCATGCGTGGTTTATGAAAAGAGGCCCAATTTAATTCTTATCCTTGTTGCTCTATAAATAAGATGTTTTTCTTCTCTGGCTTCTTTCACTATATTTTTTGTCTTAGATTTTTCTCCATTTTGAATATGATAAACATGGTTGTGCATTTCTTGGTATTTATCCTTCTTAGTGTTCTCTCAGCTTCTTGAATCTGTGCTTTTGGTGTATTTCATTAATTTTAGGAAAATCTCAGTCACTATTGCTTGACTCATTTTTTTTTCCTGTTCCTTCCTTTTTTACTTATTCTTTAGGTATTCCCATTATGTATATGTTATGCTTTTTGTAATTGTCCCACAGTTCTTAGATATTCTGTTTTGTCATTTTTGTTCTTTTTTTTAGTCTGTGCATTTCAGATTGGAAGGTTCTGTTGATACTTCTTTAAGCTCCCTGATTCTTTTCTCAGGCGTTTCCAGTGCATTGTTGCGCCCCTCAAAGTCATTCTTCATTTCTGTTACAATGTTTTTCTTTCATTCCTTTATGATTTTTTTCTTAGTGTTCCATCTCTGCTTACATTACCCATCTCTTCCTGCGTGTTGTCCACTCTTTCCATTAGAGCCCTTAGCATATCAATCATGGTTACTTTCAGTGTCTGGTCTGGTAATTCTTAGCATGTGTTGGTGTCATCCATCTCTACATCTTGCCTGGGGTTCATCTGCCTCTGCTAAGTGACCATAATGGTTATAGAAAAGATAACATGGTATATACATTGCAGTACTTTGTTTAATTGTTTGGTTGGTAGGACTTGCAGGTCTCTACATAGCAATATATGCCACCCTTGGTTATTTCTAAAGGTGCTTGTGATGATGTAACCAATTCTTTCCAAATGGACACTTGGCTTGTTACCAATTTTTGCTGCCAAAACTGTGAATTAAAACTCAGACTGCCATGTTATGGGGCAAACAAAGATATACAAATCATGTTCTTCTCCAAATTTAGTTAATTCTTTAAATTTTTATCACCAAGTATATTCAGAAAAGAATGTAGAAAATAGTTTTTGACAGTATTTAATAATAACTGTAGGGGCCGGCTCCATGGCTGAGTGGTTAAGTTCACGTGCTCTGCTTCAGCAGCCCAGGGTTTCACCGATTCGGATCCTGGGCGCGAACATGGCACTGCTCATCAGGCCACGGTGAGGTGGCATCCAACATGCCACAACAAGAAGGACCCACAACTAAAATATACAGCTATATACTGGGGGTATCTGGGGAGAAAAAAAGCAGGAAAAAAAAAAAGATTGGCAATGGTTGTTAGTTCAGGTGCCAATCTTTAAAAAAGAAAAAATAATAATAATAACTATAAATATCCTTGGAATAGTTATCAAAATTCATAAGCGAGAGGCTGGCCCCCTGGCAGAGTGGTTAAAGTTACACGCTCTCCACTTTGACAGCACAGGGTTTGCAGGTTCAGAACCCAGGTGCAGACCTACTGCACTCATCAGCCGTGCTGTGGAAGCATCCCACATACAAAGCAGAGGAAAATTGGCATGGATGTTAGCTCAAGGTGAATCTTCCTCACACACACACATACACACACACACACACTCACACTAAGTTCATAAATGGGCCTTGGGTAGTTGTTAGAATCTCCTTATGTTCCCTTCTCTGACTCATCTCCATCTTGCCCTTTTGATGATCAGTGTCCTGGTTCTGTGGTTATTCTTCATACCTTTAGCATCTTTTATTTTTCACTAAGTAATATTTTTTTAGTTTTGCCTCCTTTGAACTTTGCATAAAAGAGTATTAATGAAATTACATTGAAAAGATTTTTCAGTGGTTTCTTTGCCTTGGTATGTTTCACACATGCTAGTACCTGAGACTGTGGGGCATCCAGTTTACTCCCCATTTCAGTGCTTTTGGTGTTTGTGCTTTTTCAAGTTTATTTTTTACTCTAGTGAAAAATACTGCTCCTGTCATGCTTATATCAGTCTCCAAGTGCAGGTCCACAATAACTTTTCTGACATTGGAGAAAAATTGCTGCGCTGTAGATTGTGGTCAAGTTCAAATTTACAGAAAATGGCAATGCACTGTATCAGCTGACCCTTCCTACGTTTGAGCATAACTGTTTATTTGTTTACTATGATCAGCACTTGAGAGTATCAGATAGACTGATTTTTGTCCTAATCAGCATGTGGTGGAATCTACTTAATGTTTTATTTGGATATTTCCTCATTACTGAGGAAATGGACCTGTTTTCATATATGGTGTTTCATCTTCTGTTAAATATATTTTGGTTATTTTCCCATTTTTTCCATCATATGTGCATTCATTTTTCCTCTGTACACTAATCCTTTTATATTGCCTGTGTTGCAGATATTTTTCTCCCACTTTATTGTTTAACTCTCTTAATTTTAATGTATTTGAAGTTGTCAATCTCTTCCTTTATGGCTCTCTCTTTTTCCTGTATGAGAAAATTCTCCCTATAGTTGCATCAAAAATACAATTGCCCTACTTCTGAAAGTGTTCTAGTTTTATCTTTCACATTTAAATCTACAGTAAATTTATTATTGTCCTTGGACTAGAGAGGAATACAATGCATTTTCCGATTAGAAAACAGTTTGTCCCTGCCCCACATGTATATTCAAGTGTTTATGATGTCTGCCACTGGTCTGCACTGCCCACTCTGTCCCTGACCAGCTTTCCATATACTTGCTGGCCTGTGGAAGACTCTTGCTTTCCCTCGGTCTGTTTGTTAGCTTTCTGCTAATCCTATGCTGACTGGAATAGTATACTTAGAAAGTCTTTGATGCATGTTAGGCAAGTCTTTATTACCTTGTTCTTCAGAAGACTGACCATTGTTCTGCCACTTTGGAGAAGTGCTTTCTGTTGACTCCTAAAAAGTCTGTTTGGGGATTTATGAAATTTTATAAAGATATAATTTGGGATCAATGACATTGAGTTCTTTTTAAGAACATGTGCCCTTTTTCCACTTATTTCATTCTGCTTTGACATTACCAAATTTTTTTTTCAATTTTTGTATTAGGATAGTTAATCATCCTTCATTAGTCTATTTAGTACCTAGTTTGATTGGGCTGAAACTAGATGAAAGCTTCTAAATGTTCTCTCTTAGTGTAATCACGTAAGGTGAGCTCAGTTTCCCAAGCAAAAGTTGTGACAACACTTGTGTCATATTTTCTACCATGGAAGTTCATTAGAGATTCAGTGTGCAGAGTGTTTTCTGAGGTCTGATTATGTAGGCACTCTCTCCTGTAACAAAAGTCCAGACTCAGAAGGAGAACAAGAGTTCAGGATGTACCATATTGTTTCCATAAACAGTTTAAGCACACGGAACCACTCCTACCCGTTAGGTTGGTGGGATCTTTCCCAAATTCGGATACCTTTGAAGGATGAACTTAGTGAGCAAGCATTTCTAAGGATCAGCAGTCTCAGGCCTGCTAATGTTCGTTCTCTTCTGCACACAAGGTAGTAGGACTTGGTTATGAGCAAGCGCTACAGAGCCACTCTACAAAGAGTAATTAGGGCTGGCCCCAGCAGTTCGTTTTACACCCTGGGCCCACAAGAGAGGTGTTCCACTTCTGCTGTTGCTTTACTGAATGGGTAAATTCTAGCACCAAAGTTGCTGTCTGGGAGCCTTTTCTGTCCCTTGCACATGGACATCAGTCGGTTAATGATCTTTTTTCAGAGACCAGTGGCTAGAGGGATTATTCAGCTTAAGATTTCCTAGTTAGGGGTTGGGTGTCATGTTCCTGTGCCCCACATGAGGGCACAGAAATGAGAGAAGCGCAAAGGCAGCCTCTAGAGTGGCTTATTGGAAATCACTTCCTCTGAAATTGGAAAAAGGAGATTTTACTTTTTTTGGAGGAGAGCACTGCTGAACCCTTCGTGTATTTTATAATGATGGGCATATTCACCAGTAAACCATTGTGGACTTCGGTGAACTCACTTGCAAACTGCAACTCTTATCTGGTTCCTTAAGATCAGCAAGGCCCAGGGTCCACTGTTACAGTTCTGTTGGAAAGAGCTTTTCTGTTATCCTGTCGTCTCAGTATGTGTGTGTATGTGTGTTAACAATTGATAGGAAGCAGCCCTAAGGCCTGTGAGTGTATGCCTTCTTCCTCATGCCTGAGCTCTAACTTCTGATTAAATTGCCAGGTCCATGAAATGGGACAGTTGGGACGAATGTTGTGGTAAATATTAAACAAACAAGTTAAAGTTAATAATTCTTCACAAGAATATGTTTATTCATCTTGCTGGAACTGAATCTTTATAGTGACCTGAAGTATTTCAGGAAGGTATGGCCAGCTGGACCTTGTTGAAGTTGGATTTCCATAAGCCTCCTGGCTTCTCATGTTTGGTGATGGGAATAAAAGAAAAAGCTTGCAGTTTGTCGGTGTGTTTTATTCATTAAAACTTTATCCAGATTTGACCATGTGTCTTGTGGCATGCCGAGTGATATGCTGGATGAGAAGGAAGGAGATAAAAGTGTTTTTCTCACAAGGAATCGACGGTCTTAAAATGGAAACTCTTTTTATTTTTATAGCATTATGGTCATGTGCCACATAATGGCACTTTGGTCAACAACAGACCTCATATATGACTGTGGTCTCATGAGATAAGTACTGTATCTTATCTTACCTAGGTGTGTAGTAGGCTACACCATCTAGCTTTGTGTAAGTACACTCTATGAAGTTCACACAATGATGAAATGGCCTAACGCGTTTCTCAGAATGTATCCCTGTTGTTAAGTGACATATGACTTTCATTTCTTCAAGGTGTTCTCAACTGCCATTAGAAAGCAATAAGACTCGAAGCGATCAGAGTTAAACTGTGGGAATAATTTCTATGTGCTCCTGAGAGTTACGTTTATGAGGAATTGAGTGTGTACAGAGAGTAAGAGTTTTGACAACCAAGTCATAGAATAAGTGTTTTGAGGTCATATATGAACTTCTTATGATTTACATATAGATCCCCAGTGCTGTCAGTCTCATCCATTCTCTACACATATGTGGGATGGTGTAGGACCCAGTGGCCTTTGAAGATGTGGCTGTGAAGTTCACTCTGGAGGAGTGGACTCTGCTGAATCCTTTGCAGAAGAAACTCTGCAGAGATGTGATGCAGGAAACCTTCAGGAACCTGGCCTCAGTGGGTAAGAATAAAGACATTCCTTCACTTAGTCAATTAGAAAACAGGTATTTCTTGCTTATCAACACTGTCATAAGATGTGGAAGGTGGAAAGGGACTAGTTTCATAAATAAAGCAGGCATGGTCACAGCTCATCATGGACCTAGAATCTATTAATTTTTCTGTAATTTCTAATAATCATAGTGATTTTTCTGGGTCTGCATTTTAGGAAAAAAATGGGAATATCGTGACATTGAAGATCAATCCAAAAACCAGGGGAGAAATTTAAGGTGAGTTGGCCTCACAAGAGGAAGCAGCGTCCCACAGGGAGTGTGAGTATATCATGAAATTTTTTTTAAGATTTTATTTTTCCTTTTTCCCCGAAGCCCCTGGCACATAGTTGCATATTTTTAGTTATGGGTCCTTCTAGTTGTGGCATGTGGGACTCCGCCTCAGCATGGCTTGACGAGCGGTGCCATGTCCAAGCCCAGGATCTGAACCAGTGAAACCCTGGGCCGCCGAAGCGGATCACGCAAACTTAACCACTCAGCCATGGGGCCGGCCCCGAAATTTTTTTAAAAAGCAAAATAAATGAGCCCAGCTTCTAATAAATTTATTTCTAGAAAATTTTCACCAAAAATGTTTTCTTAAATATGACAGATGTTCAGTGTTTACAAAATAGCTTACTTGGAAACAGTATTTTAAAGCCCACAGATGACTGTTGGTGTTTTGAAAATAACTGTGGTCAAGCCTTCTTGCAGCACGTTCAGTCTGTTCACTTTCAAACAATTCAGACAAGGCAGAAAACATAAACTTCCCCTGAAAATGATAAAGGTGTAATTCTAATACCTATTAATAAATGTAAACTCATTAACAGACCATTCATAATGTGCTTCTCATTTTTTATAGAAGTTCTATGGGAGAGAGATTCTGTGAAAGTAAAGAAGGTAGTCAGTGTGGAGAACCATCAGCCAGATTCTAAATCTTAATCTGAACAAGAAACCTCCTGTTGCAGTAAAATCATGTGAATGCAGTGTGTGTGGAAAAGTCTTCGTGTGTCATTCGTCCCTTAATAGGCACCTCAGATTTCACACCCAACACAAACCATGTGAGTATCAGGGATATGGAGAGAAGCCATATAAATGTAAAGAATGTGGAACAGCCTTCTGTTATCTCTAGTCTTTTCAAAAACATGAAAGAAATCACAATGGAGAGAAACCCTTTACATGTAATAAATGTGGGAAAGCTTTCAGTTATCGCCAGTCTCTTCAAAGACATGAAAGGACTCACCCTGAGAATCCTTATGAATGTAAAAGATGCAGGAAAATCTTTAGTTCATTTCTAGATTTGCAGAAACATGAAAGAACTCACACTGGTGAGAAACCCTATGCATGCAAGGTATGTGGGAAAACTTTCATTTACATCACAAGTATTCGAACACACATGATATTGCACATAGGAGATGGACCTTATAAATGTAAAGAATGTGGGAAAGCCTTCAATAATCCCAATACATTTCGAATACATGAAAGAACTCACACTGGAGAGAAACCCTATGAACGTGAGGAATGTGGGAAAGGCTTCAATTATCTCCAATCCTTTCAGGTACATGAAAGAACTCATACTGGAGAGAAACCATATGAATGTAAGGAATGTGGGAAAGCCTTTGTTTATCACACAGTCTTTCAAGGACACATGCGAGTGCACACTGGAGAGCAACCCTATAAATGTAAACAATGTGGGATAGCCTTCAGTCGTCCCAGTACATTTCAAATCCCTGGAAGAACTCACACTGGAGAGAGACCTCTTAAATGTAAGCATTGTGGGAAAGCTTTTAATTGGCCCTCATCCTTAAAAAGCCATGTGATGAGAAAGCACACTGGACAGAAACCCTATAAATGTGAAAAATAGGGGAAAGTTTTCCGTTTTAACAAATACTTTCAAAGTCATGTGAAAACTCCCAATGGAGGGAAATCCTCTAAATGTAAGTCACATGGGAAAGCCTGATGCAAGTTAATTCATATATAATAAGGCATAAGTTTCAGAACAAGAAAGAAATGCAAGATTATGTTAACCTTAAGCAAATAGCCATTTATTTCTCCAGCAAAAATAGGTTTATTCGGGATAGCAAAGCATTGCAAATCAGGGTCCACAACCATGGTGAACCACGTGCAAGTAATGAACAATAAGGGGAAGAGAAACTCATGTATAGAGGGGAAGAGGACGTTGGGAGGGCTGTTATAAACAGAGTCTGTTGGAGGAGACGAGGAGTTCAAAGTGTGGTGGCATTTCGTTGGCTGATTGTGGCCGTCTCTCATCAGCTGAGCTGTCGCTGGACTAGAAGAGGAAGCTTTTCTTCCTGTTGGGTCTGCAGTCATTCTAGGACATAAGAGCTCCCCCTTCTGGCCTCCTGACCACATTTTAGATGAGTTTTCTGTTTACTAATTTTCACAATTATAAATATATTGTCTTTATCACTGCCTCATTCTTAAAGTGGACCTGTGGATTATGGATTTATACTTCATAGTTTTGCAAATAAACATTGAGGTGAGATAATTCTGTAGGTATGTACTCTTTAAGCATTTATACATAAATCTAATACATAGTGTTTTTTTCTCTTAAATCAGTTAATAAAATTTTTGTCTTTCCATTTTTAAGTCTGTTGAATCCATGGGTGAACTAGAGTGTATATCTAATATGCCAGTGGATTTAATTTTCTATAATTTTATGTTATTTTATTTTATTTTATTTTAAAGATTGGCACCTGGGCTAACAACTGTTGCCAATCTTTTTTTTTTTTTCTTTTTTCTGCTGTATCTCCCCAACCCCCCCCCCCACCCGTACACAGTTGTATATCTTAGTTGCAGGTCCTTCTGGTTGCGGGATGTGGGATGCCGCCTCAACGTGGCCTGACGAGCGGTGCCATGTCCGTGCCCAGGATCCGAACCCTGGGCCACCGCAACAGAGCACGCGAACTTAACCACTTGGCCACGGAGCCGGCCCCTATGTTATTTTAATATATTTTAACTTTTCTGTCAGGGGCCATTGAAAAATGACGTCTTTATATTTGTTGGGATTTTCTTCTTGACCTCGTGTGCCAGGTACTGGATATTCCGTACCCTTTCTTATGAGAAAAACTTTCTTTTTCTTTCATCAGAAGAGCTTTATTCCTTTTTCCTTGCTAATAAATAGTTGGCATAAATTTGTAAGTATGCAAAGTTTATTATTGAGTATAATGTCACTTGAATTACTGTTTACATCTTTTCACTTTACTCTTTGTCATTCCTTATGACTATGCTTTGAATAATAGACTTTACATTAAGAAAAGAGACCTGTGATAGGACAATAAAATGCAGAATTGGAGATAGCTCTCCTGGAATGTATTATGTCAACATGGGGAATGTGTCCTACATTTTCTAGAAATTGTTCTTTTTATGGTTCCATGTTAGAATTCACTAGTAGCCTCACTTGCGTGAGGTTTGAAAGGCCAAAGTGAAGAAGGCCTTAGTCTTGGGAAGCATGGTACAGAGACAGACAGATGCCTGGGAGTTTCACATACACCATCTTCCAGCCCATTCTCCTGATTCTTTGCCCTGCCAGCTAAGAGTATTCTCAAAACCAACAGTAACTACCTGGTTTCCATTTTCTCAGAGCTGTGGGTTTCAACAGATACCTCCACAAGTCCCACAGTTTGAGAATGCTCTCTGAAGTACTGACTCCACTCTTTAGATTGTATTTGTATAACTTCTGATTTGTGTAGTAAACACCTTGTTCTGCTAACAGTGTAGTGACTGTGTGTTCCTGATTCCACCAAGGCAGCTACAGTGATGCAGTCAAAAGGAACCACATGGGCATCTGTTCCTCCACTGCCCTGTGCAGCGACTGCTCTGACCCAGGCCCTCCATGTGAGAATTAGCACCTTTCTCTTATCAGGCAGATTGTGGGTGTTTCCAATTACTCAGAGCCAAACAAGATTCCTCAGCACATTTTCAGTTATATTTGTATGTGATTTTATTAAAACAATGTGTATTTTTTGGTCAAGCAAATGCTTCTGTAGATGTTTCTTAGAAATATTTTATTAACTGTTCCAGACAACTTGTATACTAACAAGTATTTTTCCATTTCCTGATAGGATATATTAAAACATCCCATTGAAACTGTGGATTTTCAGACCAACTTGTAATTTTGTCAAATTAATCATTATACATTCTGAGTCACTACCACCATGTACATACAAGTTATTTTTTTCCTCAGATTTTATTTTTTATTCTATAGTTACAATTTTTGTCATGAAACTAATTTCTCATTTATTCATAATACCAAAAACTTATAACGTATTTTTGTCAGTGCCTTTTTGTGAAAGACTGCCAGGATGACATCTGTAGTCAAAGAGAAGGGTGTAATGAATGGTAGTAATAAGGATGACCATAAACCATAAATGACAATGGGCTGTATCAGTAAGAGAGTGCTCAAAAGATCTCCTTACACAATTTGGGCTTGTGAGACTCTTAGGGAAATTAATACATTTAGAAGCAGCCATGTATACAGGGGAATTGGGGGAAAAACACACACCTACACACCCAGGGAAGACTCACACCCAGAAAAGACCTGAGAAGACCCTAAACCTTCATGCCAGGCTGATAGTAGAGGTCTTCCCCTGCATGGAGTCAGTCTGTAAAAAGTAGGAGATGTGGTTCTTTTTTCAAATAGCTAATTTTCAACAAAAGATCACGAGACACAGAAGGAAACTGGGAAACATAGCCCACTCAGAGGAACAAATTAAAGCATAAATCTCCAGAAACCAACCCTAAAAAAACACAGGCTTCAGACTTAGTAGACAGTGACTTGAAAACAACAGTCTTAAATATCCTCAGAGCTTAAGGAAAAGCATATATAAACAAAATGGGAATATAAAAGAGAGAAATTATTTTTATAACCAGAGATATTCTGGAGCTGAAAACATGCAAGAACTGAATTGAAAAATTCACTAGAGGGTCAACAGCAGACTTGAACAGGCAGAAGAAAGAATCAGTGAACTTGAAAACAGGTCATTTGAAATTGTCAAGTCTGAGGAGCAAAGGAAAATAAAGGAAAGAGAACATAGCCAAGGGACTTAGGGGTCACCGTTAAACCAACGCATCATGGAAGTCCCAGAAAAAGAAGAGAGGCAGAGTTTATTTGAAGAAATAATGGCGGAATATTTTTTCTGATCCTTTCTCTGTTGTCTCCTGGTACTCCTGTCATGCATACGTTGGAGTACTTAGTGTTCCATATTTTATAAAAAGCTCTTTACATTTTTCTTCATTGTTTCTTCTCTATTTTCTTTAGGTTGCATAATCTCATCCACCTATATCCTCTCTGTCTTTATTGATATTCTTTCATGTGACACTGTTACCATACCTTTCCTCTTTAACATAGTCTCCCTTAGTTCTTTAAACATATTTATAATGGCTGCTCTGAAGTCTTTGTTAAATCCGTCATCTAGACCCTCTCACGGACAGTTTCTCTTGCCTACCTTTTTCCTGTTTGTGGGTCACTCCTTTGCTTCCTTTCATGTATCATAAACTTTCTGTTAAAAATTGACATTCTAGATCATGTTCTTGCCAGGGCTGCTGCTTGTTTGCTTCTTCATTTGCTTAGTGACCGGCTGACATTTCAGTGACGTCTATTTTCCCCACTTTAGCACACTCTTGGGCATGCTTACAGTCACATTGGGACGACAGTGGTTTTGACAGGACCCTCACTGACTCTCTCTTTCACTGACTTACACTGTTATTGTAGGCCGATTGTGCTATTGTTCTTCACAGTGCCCTGAGACAGTGCCCTTTGACAGTGCCCTGATAATTCCCACCCCTTTGTAGAGGTAGTTTTTGAGGCCAAGGTTTGTTCTGATCCCAAGAGGGCTTTCCTTATCTTTTTCCCTCGTTCTCTTTGAAACTAGTGGGCCTGCTTGTTGGGTTTGTTGCGCTCATGGAGATACTAGTCTTCTCTTCATTGCTGACCATCAGATCTTCCATTGTTTTTGAGGTACCTTTAGTCTCGAACTTGCACACATTTGTTTTGAATGAAGTCAGCTTCTTTGGAGAGAGCTTTGGAGCTGTGTGTTCTTAGAGACTGCCTCTGCCTATGAGCAAAACCTTTGAGTCACAACTTTAAGTGTGGATGGCAGCCTCAGGTGTTCTCGGCTTGCCTCTCCTGGCTTAGAACTTCCACACTATGAATGGGCTGGGGCAAGGGCAGTTGGGGGCTCCAGTATTCTCAATGTGCCATGCCTCAGGTAGAGTCTCTGCCCTGTCAGTGACAACCAGGTGGGAAAAATGACTCCCTGACCTACTTGCTTCACTCACTTGGAATGAGCCTCTGCAATGTGTAGCTAGGAGAGGTTGAGAAATGCTGGTGACTGCCCTTCCCAGAAAGACACCATAGCCCTTGACTGAGAGCAGGGGATAGAGGAAATCTTGTGTTCTTGGCTGCCCCTGTCTGGAGTGGAATTTCTATCACATTGAACTGGGAGGGGCAGAAAGCAAGTTGTGGTTCAGGTGTCACAGACTGTCGCTGTTCTTAGTCTCACGTAGCAAATTTCATTGACTAAATGTTTGTCCATTTGCTGTATGCCCTTATGACACATTCCAGAGCCTTTAGATGATTGGATTTTTAAAATAATTGTTATCATTTATACTCATTTTGCTGGGGAGAGGGTCGGGAGATTTCCTCGTGCAGCCAATCCAGTATTTTGCTTTTGATGCATGGCGAATGGAATTTTCTTCGTTTCAGTTTTGGAGTTTTCATTGGTGGTATATAGCAGTTCAGTTGGTTCTTACATATTGAATCAGTGACCTTGAGCCTAGGACCTTGCTGTTAGTTCTAGTGGTGTTTCCCCCCCTTAGATTCAATAAGAATTTCTACAAACAAGATCGTACCATCTGCAAATAAACAGAGTTTTACTTCTTTCTCATCTTTGTTCCTTTAAGTTTTCTTTCTTGCCGTGCACTGGCTAGGTGTTCCAGGACAATTTTGACTAGAAGTACTAGAAAAGAACACTTGCTTTGTTTCCAGTCTGAGGGACAATGCGTTCAGTCTCACACCACAAAGTAGGATGTTCCCTCTAGGTTCTTCATATGCATCATCAGATTGGGGTGGTTTCCTTCCAGATATAATTGGATGAGAATTTTTATCATGAATGCATGCTGGATTTTTCTCACATGTTTTTTCTGTGTTTGTGGAGATTATCATATGCTTTTTCTTGAGTCTTTTTAAGATAGTATCTTACATTGATTTTCAGATGTTAAATCCACCTTTGCATTCCTTGACAAACTCCATCACCATATACAAACCTTTTTATGTATTACTGTATTTTGTTTGCCAATATCTTGTTAAAAGTTTTTGTTTATGAGGATCATTCATCTGGTTCTTGGTGGGGTTTTTTTTCTTTTTACTTTTTTCTCACAGTCAACCCAAACACACTTCTTTTCTAATGTTTTTTTTGTAGCTTTCTTTTTTTTTCCTAAAGATTGGTGCCTGAGCTAACATCTGTTGCCAATCTTCTTTTTTTTCTTCTTCTTCTTCTCCCCAAAGCCCCCCAGTACATCGTTGTGTATTCTAGTTGTGAGTGCCTCTGGTTCTGCTGTGTGGGACGCTGCCTCAGCGTGGCCTGATGAGTGGTGCCATGTCCGTGCCCAGGATCCGAACCAGCAAAACCCTGGGCTGCCAAAGTGGAGTGCGCGAACTTAACCACTCAGCCACGGGGCTGGCCCCCTTTTGTAGCTTTATTGAGGTATAATTGACAAAATTGTAAAGCATTTTAAGAATACATCGTGGTGATTTGACACAAGTATACAGTGCAGGAGGACTCCATCTTTTTTTTCCTTGTGATGTCTTTGTCTAGCTTTGGTTAGATGACTTATAATGTAGTTCCTCCTCTCTTATTGGTATTGTATTGGCATTATTTCTTCTTTAAATGTATGTTAGAATTCCAACAGTGAAGCTGTCTGGGCCATGGCTTTTCTTTGTGGGAAGATTTTTAACTACTACTTAAATTTCTTTACTTGATAGAGGCCTATTCAGGTCTTTTGGGTTTTGTGTGTGTGTGTGTGTGAGGATGTTGGCCCTGAGCTAATATCTGTGACAGTCTTCCTCTGTTTTATGTGGGATGCCACCACAGCGTGATTTGACAAGCGGGGCTAGGTCTGCGCCCGGGATCCGGGCCTGTGAACCCCAGGCCACTGATGTGGAATGTGCAAACTTAACCACTACACCACCAGGCCAGCCCCTATTCAGAATTTTTATCTCTATTTCCTCTTGAGTCTAGTTTGATAAGAATTGTCCATTTCAAATAAATTATCTAGTCTATTGGCATAAAGTAGTTCATATGATTCCCTTATAGCTTTTAAGATCTCAGGTATATTTGCAGTGATGCCTTCCTCCTTTTTTTTTCCTATTTTGGTAATTTGTGTTTTCTTTTCTTTCCCCTTGGTTATTGGTTAGTCCTGCTTTGATTTTATCAATTTTTTTTTGGTCTTGTCAGAGAACCAACTTTTGGTTTTATTGATTTTCTGGTTTTCTGTTTCATTGACTTGTGCTTCTATTTTTAGTATTTACCTTTTTCTAAGCTTTGAATTGATATGCTTTTCTTTTTCTAGTTTCTTTCACTTGAAACTTAAACTATTGATTTCAGATCTTTTTCCTTTCTACTGTATTTGAAACTATATATTTGACCCTGAAACCTCTTTGTGTGTATTCCATAAATTTTGATTTTCTGTTTTCATACTCATTTATTTCACGGTATTTTTCCAGTTTTTCTTTCGATTACTTCTTTGATTTCTTTTAATTCCTTTTTTGAGATTTGAATTATGATTTCTTCTATGACTCAAGGCAATTTTCTGAGGTTAAATTCTTTTCTTCCTATATAGTTAACATGTCTTCCCATTAAAATGACTTATTATTCATTCATATTAGTAAACACTGATATCTTGCTTTCATCAGTGCCCCGCAGCCAAAGGTCACCAGGAACACAGTCGTAGTAGAACCAAGTTGAGTTATTGACTCATTGTGATAGCGAAGACCATACACCGTGAGGAACCATGATGCATCTCCACAGAGGGTTATAGGGTGGGCTCTACACAAGTGGGGCTTGCATTAGGTGTTTGGGGTTCAAGGTATCAGGGCTTTGATTAATGATCTCAGAAAGTAAATGTAATTCTATGATTTGGTATCCCAATCATTCTTATCTAGAAAGCAGAAGAATGGAATGGGGC
This sequence comes from Equus przewalskii, assembly GCF_037783145.1. NCBI lineage: Eukaryota > Metazoa > Chordata > Mammalia > Perissodactyla > Equidae > Equus > Equus przewalskii. Next base: position 46,407,897 of record NC_091836.1, on the reverse strand, counting down.
TATAACTAATAGATCAAGAAGCAACAGTCACCTGTGCCAGAGTAGTGAGATGTTTGGTAATTTCTGTAGTTTTGACAATTTTCTTGTATAATCCAGGTACAGACGTGGTAGTGGTCTCATGTTGGTCTTATTCCATCACAACAAATAAACCCATGTGATGTTGGTTGTCTGTAAGATAATTTACATTCGACGGCAAAACAACATAGCCTTTGATGTGATGGCCATGCCAGTACTGTCTGTCCAGCTCCTACCTTGCAGAGTGTGCTTTCTCTCTCCGGCACCATTTCTAGTCTTTTATGGAAATTAGCTTGGTACACAAAGATTAATTCAGTAAAACCCCAGCAAATTCTATAAAGTAGATATATTTCCTATCTTATTAAAAAAGCAAGTGAGGGCAGTAATTTCAGTAAACTTCCGGTGGTCACAAAAACTAGTAAATGACAAATAAGAGATTGAATTAAAACCCATTGGCTCAGAGATCATGCTCTTGATGCAATTCCACTTTTGGAGCATCTCATCTCTGCCCAGTGTTTTAAGCCAGAAGTTGGCAAAGCTTTTCTACAAAAGAGCCAGATAGTAAATTTGCTCATTTTGGCAGTCTGTATGATCTCTGTCACAGCTACTCAGTTCTGCCATTGTCCCACTAATAAGCAGCCATGAATGTGTAAACATACAGGCATGGATGTGTTGCAATTCAACTTAATTTACAAATACTGGATGTGTTGCAATTCAACTTAATTTACAAATACTGGTGGAGGACCAGATTTGGCATGTGGGTCATGGGATACTGACCCTGGCTCTAGTCTGTAAACTAATTCATTACACACAAAAGTAACCAAGGCACTCTAGGCTTTTGCTGTAGATGCTTGAAAAAGCAAGACCAAGGGGAGTTCTCCTGTCTCATCCTCTGCTTGAGATCTGATTTCTCGGTGCGTTGTATGTCTCCATGAATGGGACACAGGCCGGAGATAGAGTAGCAAGATGTTCCACATAGAATGATGTCAGCACAGTGGTGGGCTAGGAAGCTCCAAGCTCCTGTTCACCCACAGAAACACTGAGGGCAAGAAAACAGCAGAAACTTCTTTTTTTCTTTTAAAGATTGGCACCTGGGCTAACAAGTGTTGCCAATCTTCCTTTTTTTTTTTTTTCCTGCTTTATTTCCCAAACCCCCCCGGTACATAGTTGTATATCTTAGTTGCAGGTCCTTCTAGTTATGGGATGTGGGATGCCGCCTCAACGTGGCCTGACGAGCAGTGCCATGTCGGGGCCCAGGATCTGAACCCTGGGCCGCCACAGCAGAGCGCGCAAACTTAACCACTTGGCCACGGAGCCAGCCCCAGCAGAAACTTCTGAAGCAACTTTGCAGAGTCTGGAAAACAGTCAGAGGTTTACAGCAGCCAGGTGAATGCCTAATCAAGAAAAAGCCATCTTCGGGGGCAGCCCATGGCCGAGTGGTTGAGTTTGCGCACTCCGCTTCAGCAGCCAAGGGTTTTACCGGTTCGGCTCCTAGGCACAGACATGGCACCGCTCATCAGGCCATGCTGAGGTGCGTCCCATGTAGCACAACCAGAGGCACTCACAACTGGAATATACAAGTATGTACTGGGGGTCTTTGGGGAGAAGAAGGAAAAAAAATTAAATCTTTAAAAAAAAGTCATCTTCAAATGGTAGGAAAGCTTAGTGGTTTTTTGTGGGTTTTTTTAAAGATTTTTTTTCCTTTTTCTCCCCAAAGCCCCTCGGTACATAGTTGTATATTCTTCATTGTGGGTCCTTCTAGTTGTGGTATGTGGGACGCTGCCTCAGCGTGGCTTGATGAGTAGTGCCATGTCTGCACCCAGGATTCGAACTGACGAAACACGGGGCTGCTTGCAGCGGAGCGCATGAGCTTAACCACTCGGCCACGGGGCCAGCCCCAAGCTTAGTGGTTTTTACTCATCCCACCTGACCCTCTCCCCAGCACAGCAGTGGCCTTGGTCTGGAAGCAGTGGCAGCCTGGTTCCCACTTTTCCTCCCCTGAACCCAAGGGAGAAGAGCAGACCTTATTTGTAAATTAGTCTGTATGTTTCTTCCGACACGAGGCACTTGGCTCTGTTTCACCTGGCTAGGAACTCAGGTGGGAAGAGCAGCCTGAACGGCTTGTAAAAGCTGTGCGAGGACTGAGATGCCTGGGGCAGGGGTTTGTGGGTGGAGACCTGCAGTATAGCAGCTGAGGGGAAGCTAGAGTGGCGCTCCTTGGGAAGTTAGGACATTTCACAGCAGCTGTGTGCAGGGGAATTCAGAAGGCCGCTGCGTGCCCAAGCAAGACGCGTGTTCAAAAAGCTAAGGAGAGGGCCGGCCCGGTGGCGCCCCGGTTAAGTTCGCACGTTCCGCTTCTCGGCGGCCCAGGGTTCGCCAGCCCGGATCCCGGGTGCGGACATGGCACCGCTTGGCACACCATGCTGTGGTAGGCGTCCCACAGGTAAAGTAGAGAAAGATGGGCACGATGAGGAAGACTCAGGGCCAGTCTTCCTCAGCAAAAAAGAGGACTGGCGTTAGCTCAGGGCTAATCTTCCTCAAAAAAAAAAAGCTAAGGAGAGCTTAAGCTTTCACTTCAGGCTCAGAACAAGCCTAGCTAAGTGTTGAAGGAGTGGCCCAGAGCAGAGGTAACCGGCAAAGACTGGGAGAGCTCCTGACATTCAGGAGGCTCTCAAAACATTAGCTAAACACCAGCTAGAGGAGCAGAGGCTTTGCTGATCGCACACAAGGAATGGTGCCTGCAAAAATAATTTGGAAAAGGCTACTGCAGCTTTCAACAATTTATAGGATTGCGGGGCCGGCCCCATGGCCGAGTGATTAAATTCGCTGGCTCCGCTTCAGCGGCACAGGGTTTCATCGGTTCAGATCCTGGGCGCGGACATGGCACTGCTCATCAGGCCATGTTGAGCCAGTGTCCCACATGCCACAACTAGAAGGACCCACAACTAAAAATACACAACTATGTACCAGGGGGCTTTGGGGAGAAAAAGGAAAATTTTTTTTAAAAAAATCTTAAAAAAAATAAAGGATTGCAAACCCTGGGGAAGGGAAAGAATCTGATTTTCAGAGTTACCACATTAAAATAGTCAAATGCCCAATTTTTAACAAAAATATCACAGGACATACAAAGAAACAGAAAAACACAGCCCATTCGAAAAAACAAAATAAATTGACAGACACTGAAGAAGCCAGACTTCAGACTTACTAGACAAGGAGATTTTTTTTAAAAAAAGCATAGAAAACAATAAAGAAGATCAACAAAATTGACAAACCTTTAGCTAAATTGACTAAGAAAAAATGAGAGGAGGTGCAAATTATTAAAATAAGAAACAAAAGTGGTGACGTCATTACCAATTTTACAGATAGACAGGAGTATAGGAGAATACCATGAACAATTAAACACAAATAAATTGGATAATCTAGGTGAAATGGACAAATTCCTAGAAGCACACAACACACAAAAACTGAATCATGAAGACAGAGAAAATCTGAATAGACTTACAACCAGTAAGAAGCTTAATCAAAAACCTCACAAGGGACCAGATGGCTTCAGTGGTGAATTGCACGACACATTTAAAAAAGAATGAACACCAATCCTCAAATTCTCCAAAAAATAATTAAGAGGAGGAACAATTCCTAACTCAAGAGGCCAGTGTTGCCCTGATAACCAAAGTCAGACAAAAGCACTGCAAGAAAAGAAAACTACAGACGAATATCCCTGATGGATACCAATGCAAAAATCCTGAAAAAGAAAAGAAAATAGCAAACCAATTCAGCAACATATTAAAAGCATTATACGCCATGACAAGTGGGGTTTATCCACAAATGCAGGGATGGTTCACCATGAAATCGGTGTAATACACAACAGAGTGAAGGGGGGGATTATATGATCATCTCAATTGCTGCAGAAAAGGCATTGACAAAATTCACCACCCTTTCATGATTAAAAAAACATTAACTAGGAATAGAAGTAAACTACCTCAACATAATAAGGGGCACATAAGAAAAGAC